>NC_091165.1:29092877-29227877 GCF_040958095.1 Procambarus clarkii | reverse complement strand
AAGTGTTCCAACCCTCCCACTTACGTTCCTTAAGTATCTAAGGCAGTAAGCTTCACAACTGCTACTTTACAAGGGAGGAATTTGCGCAAAAATCTAGGTGTTAAACAGGGAAATATTTTCACCCTTAACTTTATCTCATTCTGTCCTGAATTTACGACACGCTGGTGAATGGCGAACGATGTCGGTTACGCGCGAGGCCCTGGAGAAGTGCCAAACACGTTCTTCTGAACGTGTGCCTGAGGGAGAAGGGCCAACATGTACTTCTGAAAGCGTGCCTGGAAGCTAGTTCCAAACACGTTCTTCTGAACGCGTGCCTGGAAGCTAATTCCAAACACGTTCTTCTGAACGCGTGCCTGGAAGCTAATTCCAAACACGTTCTTCTGAACGCGTGCCTGGAAGCTAGTTCCAAACACGTTCTTCTGAACGCGTGCCTGGAAGCTAGTTCCAAACACGTTCTTCTGAACGCGTCCCTGGAAGCTAGTTCGCACACTTTCCTCTGAACGTACGTGCGTGGAGCAGCAAGAATACCTTCACGTGAACGTGCGGCCGCTATCAAAATGATACTAAAAAACATGTTAAAGTAAGGACGCGTCACCTTAACCTTGTGGGCATTAAAGGTGGAGATGGAGTGTAACATTTCATCCGCAAGGCGAGTTTTCTCTTGAGAGAATGTTTAAGGTTGTTTGTTGCCCTTGTTGGTCCTTCTCGAGGTCCTCGCAAGACGTTGGCCTCCTGGGACCTCGAGTGGCTGGTTCTGTTCACTGGAGCTATGCGATTGTTTGCCTGTACTCGAATGGTTGGAATGGCATTCAGTAATCACAAAGAAACCATATGTATGCACAATAAAATATATACGTATAAACATATATACATGCATACACACACACACACACACACACACACACACACACACACACACACATACATACATACACTCTAGAAGGAGCCCCAAACGGTACCCATGTCTCTCGTTCGCTCTCTCTCTTTCTCTCTCTCTCTCCCTTTCTCCCTTCTCCCTCTCTCTCTCAAATTTTTTTTACATTTTACTTTTTACATCTAATACTTTCCAATATAGAAAGTATAGTGGGAAGTCTTTCCTTTATATCTAAATATCTTAATCACCTTCCTTGCCACGACTTACTGAAGGCGTGTAGTTTAAAGTTGAGACACTGATTGAATAATCTCTTAAAGTAACAATCAATTCAATACTTTCGACTCTCATTGGCAAAGCATTAAGCTAAAATTTCCCATTCAACCATGAAAGTTTTCTGGAGAATGTCGCTCAAGTGCAGTTGAATTTTTATTTTCGTGAAACACGCCTGGGGCCAAGCACCACTTCCGGCCCATCTGTGGCGAAGAGCACCGTCCCGGCGTTGACTGTATGAGACTCGTTCGTCACAACTACGAACGGCTGGTAACACTGGAATAGGGTCGTTCGTCAACACCCCCCTGACGCTTGGTATGAGTGTATGAGGGTCGTTCCTCGTCTTCCCTGGGAGGACGAGGACGTTCCTCGTCTTCTGTCTTCTGGGAGGACGAGAGTAGGATAATATAGGACAAGGTGGTGGGATGTCAACCCGGAATATATATATATATATATATATATATATATATATATATATATATATATATATATATATATATATATATATATATATATATATATAATGTGTGTATATCACGAAAATAAACACGTGATTAAGAATGTGACAATGTCAGACCACGGAGGAAAATGAAACAGGAATTTCCTTAAGTACTTTCGTATATTAAATACATCTTCAGAAGGAATCAGAAGGAATGTAAAGTTTCTTATGTTCTTAGCCACTGGTTCCAACGAGTTCGCAACAGCAACAACATCATGAAATACATTCCTTCTGAAGATGTATTTAATATACGAAAGTACTTAAGGAAATTCCTGTTTCATTTTCCTCCGTGGTCTGACATTGTCATATATATATATATATATATATATATATATATATATATATATATATATATATATATATATATATATATATATATATATATATATATATATATATGCAATTGACGATCACAAAACACTGATCATTTTATGCGGAAAATCCACAGAGAAATATGAAATGAGGTGAACGTTTCGGCTTTGTTAAAGCCTTTGTCAACACCAGACTGACTGAGGAGAAGGGAGAAGGGGGGAAGATATATAGGCCGACACCTGACCAACCCATCCCAAGGGTTGGTCAGGTGTAATTAACCAAAAACAGGTATAGCTTAGCTTAGAATGGTCAAAGAGGATTAAGCGGTCAGAGAATAAGGATGAAAGATTAAAGAAAAGCCTCATGAACACACAATATATGAATGTACAAATATAATGAGACATTGTAAGCCTCTCTATCAGAGTTGTTTCTTAAACTGTTGTGCAATATTATAACTTAAAAATGGATCAAGTTTGTACATTCCAGTACTAACATTAAGAAGATTTGGACACTGACTGATTAGAGCAGACTCAATCAAATTCCGTTCCACGAAATCCCCACAATTGGTAATGCTTTTTGCCCCATTCCATACCTGTTTTTGGTTAATTACACCTGACCAACCCTTGGGATGGGTTGGTCAGGTGTCGGCCTATATATCTTCCCCCCTTCTCCCTTCTCCTCAGTCAGTCTGGTGTTGACAAAGGCTTTAACAAAGCCGAAACGTTCACCTCATTTCATATTTCTCTGTGGATTTTCCGCATATATATATATATATATATATATATATATATATATATATATATATATATATATATATATATATATATATATATACCAGGGCAGCCAAAGAAGCTGTTACAGGAATACAGTTCTGAAATAGCTAGTTGCATAGACGTTTTAACGACTGGTTATCTTGAGATCGTGAGGTTATCGTGAGATGATTTCGGGGCTTTTTAGTGTCCCTGCGGCCCGGTCCTCGACCAGGCCTCCACCCCCAGGAAGCAGCCCGTGACAGCTGACTAACACCCAGGTACCTATTTTACTGCTAGGTAACAGGGGCATAGGGTGAAAGAAACTCTGCCCATTGTTTCTCGCCGGCGCCTGGGATCGAACCCAGGACCACAGGATCGTAAGTCCAGCGTGCTGTCTGCTCGGCCGACCGACTCCCCAATCTATCTATCCCTCCCCTATCTGGTAGATAGATATATTTTGTAACTGGCTCGTTCGTAGTATTGCGGACTGTCAGTGTTCGTAGGTCGGAAAATGCCGTCAAGCAAGACTCGCTGGATTTGTCGTTAGTATGAAGAGATGAATCTAGATGATGTTGATGATCTCTCACACCTCGCAGCACATGATGAGGAGGGGTGATGGGGACGGTTCGGACAACACGTGCAGGTTTTCATGCTCGAAAATTCATCAACTTCATCAGTTCTACTTCACCCCCATCATCACCATCCTCTGGTCTTCCTCACCATAATCATCATATTTATGTCTGCTTGAAAGCCATCAACTGCTGCCTTCATCACTACCCCCATCAATTCCCTTATGTCTGCTCCACCCTTAATCAACTTTGTTTATGTCTGCTTCTCCCTCACTATCACTTCCTTCCTGGTGTCGTTGTGATTGATGGCTAAAGACTCTATTCACTATTTTCTAATTTTGTTTCCTTCGTTGATGGTGAGTGGAGCGTTGATTAAGTTGATGTGTGTGTGTGTGTGTGTGTGTGTGTGTACTCATCTATTTGTGCTGGCGGGGGTTGAGCTTTGGCTCTTTGGTGTGTGTGTGTGTGTGTGTGTGTGTGTGTGTGTGTTCAATTCACCTTCAGATATGTCAGATTATTAAGAATATTCTAGGATATCAAAATTGTATTTTATACTGATCGCTTCTTGTTTAAACATTAACAGGTATCATATTGTCCTTTGGGAAATTAAAATTCTGTAAACTTATTGTGAATAATCAGAAGGGCTCTATGATCTCATTCATTAACTCGAAGTTCAATATTTATATCCGCTTCCTTTGAACATTAAAGGACTTCCTTGAAAGACTTCCTTGAAGAACTTCCTTGAACACTGAAGGACTAGGGCATCTAGGACGAGGTAATTATCAGGAGAGAGCTCTAAGCCAGCATGAATATAGAGCACTAGCAAGCGATGTAAGGAGATACAAGGAGCTGGGATATGACAGTGGAGTGAAGGCTCACCATTCCACCTCGTGTACCATGCAGGACTGAGGGCTTCTGACCGTGTAAGAAGCGTGGAGGTCGTCGCTGAACCGACTAAGATGACGTCCTTCCAGATGCAATTTGGGGATTCGCATCCAAGCGATACAAAGCCTAATTGCAGCAGTTAAGAGCACCCTGTCACCCTTCAGCTTTGGCAAACACTCGTATTACTGCCGGCGTCGCGTTTCCCGTGTCCCTCTTAGTCCTAGGACTCAGTTCCCATCGTACGTGCTGGGAATTAAAGAGATTAACTAACGATGGGGAGCGGCTACTTAGTACAGAGCATGTGGCAAATTCTAATGTCCTGTCCTCCCGCCTTGTTTCAGCGTCTGAGCCACACGGCTACCCAATTTGTCCGGTTTGCTGTAGTTAGAACATAAGAACACAGGAAGCTGGATAACACCCTTTGGTCCATGCCTGGCAGCTTCTTGCTTAGTATTAACCACAGAGACACTTCTGTGTTTCTCATATCTATGCCACGGTCCTGGATCGCAAGAGGAAGAGGACCTTATAGAGTTTCATTAATTATGATCTGCAGAGAAACTTAAACCAGGAGCTGTAGAGTAATTTTAACCAGGAACTGTAGAATACATTATCTATAATCTTCTGGATATACGCGAAGGAAAACAGAGATTAAGTCTTCCTATAAAAGACTTTGACGCTGGTTTAAAACTAAATGCTGCAACAAAACAAACATTATAATAGTCTTGAAATTGTTTAATTCAATAAATTCGCTTCGTGGCACGTTGGTTATAGAGTTTTAAGAACGATTAATGTTCCAGCCTCAGTTCCAGCTATGAGAACATAAAATGCAGCCAACATGAATTAGTGAAATTAGTACGTAAAGGAGTTAAAGCAATCCGTGTTATTAATTCACTGCGGGCCTCTAATTTGGCTGAGTTTGATAACATAATATGCTCATATTTTCTTCGTTTAAGGTATTACACAATTAACTTTATATATCAGCATCTTGTCGCTTCTTTTTATCAAGTTTAAGAGGGAAGTTTTTAAGTATTAATATCATGCTGGAATTAATATTGGAACACAGGTTTTGAGAGCTACGAAACTTACCAAATGCTCTAGAATCTTGTTAGTGTGTACTCACCTATATGTACTCACCTATATGTGCTTGCAGGATCGAGCATTGACTCTTGGATCCCGCCTTTCGAGCATCGGTTGTTTACAGCAATGACTCCTGTCCCATTTCCCTATCATACCTGGTTTTAAAATTATGAATAGTATTTGCTTCCACAACCTGTTCCTGAAGTGCATTCCATTTCCCCACTACTCTCACGCTAAAAGAAAACTTCCTTACATCTCTGTGACTCATCTGAGTTTCAAGCTTCCATCCATGTCCTCTCGTTCTGTTACTATTCCGTGTGAACATTTCGTCTATGTCCACTCTGTCAATTCCTCTGAGTATCTTATACGTTCCTATCATGTCCCCCCTCTCCCTTCTTCTTTCTAGTGTCGTAAGGCACAGTTCCCTCAGGCGCTCTTCATACCCCATCCCTCGTAGCTCTGGGACGAGTCTCGTTGCAAACCTCTGAACCTTTTCCAGTTTCATTATATGCTTCTTCAGATGGGGACTCCATGATGAGGCGGCATACTCTAAGACTGGCCTTACGTAGGCAGTGTAAAGCGCCCTAAATGCCTCCTTACTTAGGTTTCTGAATGATGTTCTAACTTTTGCCAGTGTAGAGTACGCTGCTGTCGTTATCCTATTAATATGTGCCTCAGGAGATAGATTAGGTGTTACGTCCACCCCCAGGTCTCTTTCACGCGTCGTTACAGGTAGGCTGTTCCCCTTCATTGTGTACTGTCCCTTTGGTCTCCTATCTCCTAGTCCCATTTCCATAACTTTACATTTGCTCGTGTTGAATTCTAGTAGCCATTTCTCTGACCATCTCTGCAATCTGTTCAGGTCCTCTTGGAGGATCCTGCAATCCTCATCTGTCACAACTCTTCTCATCAACTTTGCATCATCCGCAAACATCGACATGTAGGACTCTACGCCTGTAAACATGTCGTTAACATACACAAGAAATAGAATTGGTCCCAGCACCGATCCTTGTGGTACTCCACTTGTTACTGTTCGCCAGTCCGACTTCTCGCCCCTTACCGTAACTCTTTGGCTCCTTCCTGTTAGGTAGTTCCTTATCCATTCTAGGACCTTTCCCCCCACCCCCGCCTGCCTCTCGAGCTTGAACAGCAGTCTCATGTGCGGTACTGTATCAAAGGCTTTTTGGCAGTCCAGAAATATGCAGTCTGCCCAACCATCTCTGTCCTGTCTTATCCTCGTTATTTTATCATAGAATTCCAGAAGGTTTGTTAGGCACGATTTCCCTGTCCAGAACCCATGTTGATGTTTGTTCACAAACCTAATGTTCTCCAGGTGTGCAACCAGTCGTAGCCTAATTATTCTTTCCAGTATTTTACAGGGGATGCTTGTCAGTGATACAGGTCTGTAGTTAAGTGCCTCCTCCCTATCTCCTTTCTTGAAGATCGGCACGACATTTGCCTTCTTCCAGCAACTGGGCAATTCTCCTGACATAAGTGACTCATTAAAGATCATTGCCAGAGGCACGCTGAGGGCCTGTGCTGCTTCTTTTAGTATCCACGGTGATACTTTGTCTGGTCCAACTGCTTTAGTTGCATCTAGAGTTGTCAACTGTTTCATTACCTCCTCTGCTGTCACCTCTATATCTGATAGTCTTTCATCTAGGGTAACCCCTTCCAACAATGGGAGCTGCTCAGGCTCGGTAGTGAACACTCCATGGAAACTGGCATTCAGTGCCTCGCAGATTTCCTTGTCACTTTCAGTATATGCCCCCTCTGTCTTCCTTAGTCTTGTCACTTGGTCGTTCACCGACATTTTTCTTCTTATATGACTGTGTAGTAACTTAGGTTGTTTTTTCGCTTTGATTGCAATATCGTTCTCATAGTCCCTTTCCGATGTTCGTCTTATGTTAATGTAATCGTTCCTAGCTCTGTTGTATCTGCTTCTGTTGTCCTCTGTTCTTTGTCTTCTGTACTTCCTCCACTCCCGCCTGCTGGCCATTTTTGCTTCCTGACACTGTCTATTAAACCATGGGTTATTATATTCCTTCTTATTTTTTCCCTTTACCGTTGGTATAAATCTCTCTTCGGCCTCCTGGCATTTCTGTATGACTAGGTCCATCATATCTTGGACTGTTTTTCCTCTAATTTCTTCCTCCCACTGCACTTCACCCAGATAGTCCCTTATCCTCATATAGTCCCCTTTCCTGTAGTCAGCTCTCCTTTCCCAGATCTCTTGTCCCATGGTCATAATTTTGAATTCCATCATGTAGTCAAAGACTAGGACACAATGGTCACTGGCCCCTAGAGGTATTTCATGCTCTAAATTCTCGATATCTTCTACGTTCTGGGTGAAAATCAGGTCTAATAGGCTCGGTGCATCTCCTCCTCTTTCCCTTGTGTCTTCCTTCACATGTTGTGTCAGGAAATTCCTGTCTATAACATCTACTAATTTTGCTCCCCACGTTTCATCCCCTCCATGGGGATTCCTTGATTCCCAATTTATCTCTCCATGATTTAGGTCCCCCATGATCAGCAGCTTCGCTCTCATTCTGTGGGCTAGTGTTGCTGCCTTCTGCAGTTCATCAATACATGCTTTGTTGTTGTCATCATACTCCTGCCTGGGTCTTCTACTGTTTGGTGGGGGATTGTAGATTACCATGATCACAATCTTCCTCCCATCTACTGTCAGAGTTCCATGTATGAAGCTTGTGCACTCATTGGTAACTCGATTTCCCAGGTCTTCAAACTTCCATTTCCGCTTTATTAGGAGTGCTACTCCCCCTCCCTGTCTCTGTGTCCTCTCTTTTCGTATCACCTGGTACCCTTCAGGAAAGATAGCATCTGAGATCATGTCATTAATTTTAGTTTCCACAATTGCAACTATGTCAGGATCTGCTTCACTCACTCTTTCTTTTATCTCTTCTGCTTTTATCTCTTCTCTTTTATCTCTTCTGCTTCTGCTGTGTGTGTGTGTGTGTGTGTGTGTGTGTGTGTGTGTGTGGGTGTGTGTGTGTGTGTGTGTGTGTGTGTGTGTGTGTGTGCCCGCGTGTGTGTGTGAATCAGTTAGTGTAGGACTCAATCAATGTACACTAACTTAGGTTGGATACTAAGCCTTGGGTACTAAGGCTTATATAATATTTTATATATTAGCTTGTGGTTAATTCTGCGTGGATCCGGAGTGTATCCAACAGCTAAAACAAAACTAAAATCCAAAAATCCATCTCTGAGCCCAAACCCCAATTTTCTTCTTAACAGAATTCTGGAGACGTGAAATACCATTAAGACTTCTGAAACGTAAACAAAAGAGTGGAAGATGAAGGCCACGTGACCTCAAGAAAACTCGATAGTCTCAAAGAACCATATCTTAATTGGGATACCAAAGGGACAAGACAGCCCAAATGAAGAAATAAGATGGACGTTCGAGGTCATAGACGGGGTCAGGGGACAGGGTGAAGGATAGACATGGCTGGGGCCGAGGTGACAGGGGGAGGTGACAGGGGGAGGTGACAGGGTGAGGTGACAGCCACTGAAAGCGGATTGACGAGGTGACAAAGACCCTCTTATCATGGGGGGACCTCCGAGGCAAGCACTCAATAAGGAGACGGGGAAGGTTAATTCTTTTATTAGTAGGTTTGAAAATTATATATAGGGACCCCTCAGGGCCTCAAAGAAGAGGATATGCAGCACCCGCGGGGAGCCTTGTGGGGCTCCCACATGCTCTGGGACATATTGTCTTCTCCTAACACCCTCTTATATATGTAAGTGTTTATTTTATTTAAACTTTATTACAAAAATACACTAGGTGAGATGTCCCAGAGATGTCCTTGTGTCTCTGTTTACCTTCCTTGATAATAGAAATAATAATAATAATAATAATAATAATAATAATAATAATAATATTGAGTTTTTGTCTGGAACTCCAACCAAGGAAAGTTGGAGAGTTAACTACACTCGAGGGCAAGATCTCTCAGCTTCAGTGAATAGTCGTTTGTGTTCCAGTCCAGGTTGTGGCTTGTGTTCCAAGCCTGGTGGTTGGTTAAATGTTGGAGCAGGTTGTGGAATTTTGTGTACCAGATGAGTACAGTGTTGCGCCACACACTGTGTTACAGATTGGCTAACATATAGACTGGGGGGGGTTCTTAGGACGAATGGTAGGTGGGTTGTGTCACAAACGAAAACACGGGTTTTAAGCAGAGTGGTTAATATACACATATACAGTCCTTTGGCACAGGTTTTGGGTTATGAGCTGTGTAACAGGGAAGTAGTGATCAATATTCCAGAGAGATGGTTATTTGTGTAACAGAGTACTGATGACCTGCGAAGCAGAGACAGTGACAACAGAAAACTGGTGATCTTTGTTACAGAGGGCAGGTGATCTATGCATCTGAGAGATAAAGCCGTGAAAACTATACTACCAAATGGTAAGATATTATATTTTAACATCGCCTCGCGAAAGAGGAAAGGTTCAAGGCTCGTTCTCGCTACTGCACAATATCTTGGGGAGGGGAAGTTTGTTTACGTGTAGGGAAAGAATGAAGGTGCGCAGAGGAGCGAAGTTACTCTTGAGGCTTGAGTCAATAATACATTTGCATGGAATGACTTCCTATGAGGGTGATAAAGAGCCAGGCGGAGAGGAGAGGGAGATTGTATAGTGTCAGTCAGTTTCCTCACTACAGCTCTTTCTCTTTTGTGTTCTATCTCTCTTCTCTCTACCATGTGCCTCGTCTTCTCCTCCTCTTCTTCTTCCCCCTTCTTTGTAATCTTTCTCTCTTTTCTCTTTATCATATGCTTCATCTATACCTTCTCTTTGCTATTTTGGATTTAGTATAACTACCTTCCCATACACTTTTCATGCAAGTTTTTTATTGGTATACATATTTCTTACTTTTTCTCGTAGTCTGGGATAAGTAGGAGAGTGAGATGAGAGTCTTCTGTTTTTCTATTTTATATATTCATCTACAGTAATACATAATTTTGGATTTTCTGGAAATTGTAGGTTGTTTCAACTGATGTATTGACCCAACGTTCTCCTGCATTATGTTTTTTTTTTCTGAGCACTTCCATGAATTTCATTTTTTTTGTCCTTATTCATATAATCTCAGATTTGTCTGACTCTTGTTGCTTTTCCTCATCATCTACTTGTTCTTTCATTATCTCTTTATCCTAATTCTCCTTCTCCTAATGCTACTAAAATTTCTTCTACTTCTTCAACAATTACTACGAATTCTACTGTTTTCTACTACAATATACAACCCACTCAAACTAGAAGGAAGCTTTTATTCTTCTACCGTCTCTCTCTCTCTCTCTCTCTCTCTCTCTCTCTCTCTCTCTCTCTCTCTCTCTCTCTCTCTCTCTCTCTCTCTCTCTCTCTCTCTCTCTCTGGTTGAGGTATTTATATTTTTTTCATTCTCCTCCAAGAGTAAGAAGTTCCTACTTCTTGCAAGTCTGTCTAAGCCCTAAGAAGGAGTGAACTACCATAGTTGCTACAAGAAATAACATTTTTCCATCTTCATCTGAAAGGTATGCCAGCAGTGGAGATCGAAACTTGTAATATATAAGTCCATCAGAGTGGGTTTCAATTGTTTTAATTGTGGGGAATTATTATCTTGAAACTCCTAAGAGCTGTTTAACTTGTCAAGTGCTTGATTACGTGAATACCTCGACGGATAATAGAGTAATCAGTTAGATAAAGAATGCAGTACACTTTGAACCATATCCACAGCTTATGCTGGCAACAGTGTAATGCTGCAGGATATAACGTTTAATACAGTTAATACAGTTAAGTGTTAATACAGTTAAATATTCTGTGGTAATATTAAATATGCAATGCAACTGTTGTAATAGAACAAGTAGCATTCTACTAATCTTTTAAAATGCTAAAAACATATTTTTTAAACCTATAATAACTTTGGCTATCGTGACGTATACCCGTCAAAGATATACCATATCTCTGAAGGGTATAACCCATATGGCAAGATTACCCATACCATTAATGTCACTCAGCATACATAACCACGAATATAACAATCATACTTCCTTTTAATTAACGTTAACTCTTCTGTAATCATATTTAACAGGCACAAAAGCACTCACTTAATATCCAACTCCGCGATATTCTGAGGCGTGATATAGCATTTGAACTGGCAACAGAGGGCATTATGCTCTGTTTTAATGGCGGAGTTTATGACCAGCTTGAAGGAATGGTCGTGACCACCCCATTACGGTTCACCCTGGTCAATATATTCATGTGTTATTATGACCCGAGAGAGGTGTCGGAATGTCCTATAAACCCTGAATGTTGCTATTATCTCTAGTAAAACTGAAACTACACCGCTTGATGGTAAATAAATAAATAAATATATATATATATATATATATATATATATATATATATATATATATATATATATATATATATATATATATATATATATATATATAATATATATATATTGGTGTATACTGGCAGCAGGTTTTCTTTCAAACATGTTTCATTGAATATGACCGCATATTCTGTATTTATTATTTTCTGGTTTAGGGCTTCTATCCCTCTATTTTCTTAGCATCAGCATTATTTTCTTAGCATTTAGCATTATTTAGCATTATTTTATTTAGCATTATTTAGCATTATTTATTATTTAGCATTATTTATTATTTAGCATTATTTATGATTTAGCATTTAGCATTATTTAGCATTATTTTTTAGCATTATTACTTAGCATTATTTTCTTAGCATTATTTATCTTAGCATTTTATTTTCAATTAAGCCCTGATGCTAAGAAAATAGTTAGAGGGATAGAAGCCCTAAACCAGAAAATAATAAATACAGAATATGCGGTCATATTCAATGAAACATATATATATATATATATATATATATATATATATATATATATATATATATATATATATATATATATATATATATATATATATAAGCCCAGATGACAGTTTTTCCCCCCCAAAAGCACCTATAATATAACTCAACAATAAGGTATATTATAAATTAAATTATCCTTTGTTCTTTTCCTATATCATAAGTAGAAAAGTATCCCAAACTTATTAAAACTACCTACACCACTACGGCCATTATATCCACTCTTCACCGGAAACTACGCTGAAACAAGTCTGTTTAAAGTAGATAAAAGAAATTCAATCCGTAGTGTTGCTCCGTTATCTGGAGATGAGTTCGAGTTTTAGCTCGTGTTAAAGTTGATAGCGAGAGAGAGAGTGTACGTTATCTTTTCATCCGAGGCAATGATGCTGAGGAAGATATCTCTCCAAAGGCAGCTTCAGCCTAAGTGGAGACAGTGTATAGTCTTTCCATCTATATAGTCGTTCCATCTGAGGCCGTGAAGCTGAGAAAGCTATCTTTCTAAACACAGTATCAGCTCAAGAAGCCAAGAGCAGTTTCCACCAGTTCTCTTATCCTGATCCCCTTCCAAGGGCTATATAGTTGTAATGGCTTGGCGCTTTCCCCCCCCCCCCCTGATAGTTTCCTTCCTTCCTTCCCACCCCCTAAGGCAGTTCCCTCTGTCCCTGGTAACACCAATTCCCACTTGATAATGTAATCAGCATTCATTCCCCCAGTATGGTAGTAAAGCTCCTTCGTATTCTTGCATTCTAATCTCCTCAAATGAGGACAAAATCATTTGTGCAAAAATATTCATGCAAATATATGCAACATTTGCATGTAAATGTTGGCGTTTATAAACTCTCCCCTCGCGGTGTTAGGACTCGAGATGGTGACGGCTGACGTGTTGGTGGAGATGATGGTGACCTGAGCATGAGGGGTGAAGAGAGGTGGTTGAGATTAATTACCTCATTAGCTAGTAATGTTAATCTCTTTTGTGCCATATTGGCTGGTCTCTGGGGTCCTACTGACCGCTGGGGGTTGATCTATGGGTCTTACTGACCTGTGGTGTTGATCTCTGAGTCTTGCTGACTTGTGATGTTAATCTCTGGGTCTTACTGACTTGCGGTTTTCAGTTCTCATCTAACAACACCCGGCAGTTATGAAACTCATCCTCTCTTGACAAGGGCTCTATCCCTCCTGTCTGTTATCATCTGGCAAGTCCAATACTGTCACGGATACCTGTCATCGTTCCTAAAATATGCCTGGCCCTGATCCTCAAGCCTGATGCTCAAGTCCCTAGCCCTTATGGACGTCAAAACAGGTCCACGAACGAGTCCTTTCGTTCTCCTCCTCTTCCTTCTTCGTGTCCTCAATTTCTCTTCTTCAAAGACATAATTTCAAAATCAAATCAATAATTTGTTCAACATATCTGATGTAATATGTTCGAATCTTAATGTGTTTTCCTCAATACAGATCTGGCTTCAATTGATTACTTTGAGATATAAGAATACAAGACATATATTAGGACAGGAAGTATAATGAGACAGGGAATATAATGAGACGGAGGGTATAATGAGACTGAGAGCAGCATAATGAGACAGCTATCACATGTATTTACCATTGTTTCGAAATGACTTTTTTTTTAATTACGTAAATTACATTGAATACTGTCAGCTAGAAGACCTTTGGTTTAATTTCCTATCTACCCTTCTCCTCACGATTTTCACATAACCTTTGACCTGGTCTCCTACTCTAGAGATCATCACAGCCCCTGCATCTGACATACTAATTATATTTAATTACTCTCCTGCCATCGTTAATCATGGCACCGAGGACTTTTTACACATTCAGAATTTTTCTTTTCTTGCCCACTACCAGACATTTAAATTTCCAGGAATTAATGTAAGCGAAGGTCCTCCCTCCAGCTGGCAACAGTGTTTATGTACACTCTATGCACTTTTTTGGGGTAATATTTTTCTTGCCTCTGTTGGGAAAAACCAGTGAGTCAGTGTCGTGTGAATCTGGGTGTCGGGTGAGTCAGTGTCGTGTGAATCTGGGTATCGGGTGAGTCAGTGTCGTGTGAATCTGGGTGTCGGGTGAATCAGTGTCGTGTGAATCTGGGTTTCGAGTGAGTCAGTGTCGTGTGAATCTGGGTGTCGGGTGAGTCAGTGTCGTGTGAATCTGGGTGTCGGGTGAGTCAGTGTCGTGTGAATCGGTGTCGGGTGAGTCAGTGTCGTGTGAATCTGGGAAAAACGAGTGAGTCAGTGTCGTGTGAATCTGGGTGTCGAGTGAGTCAGTGTCGTGTGAATCTGGGTGTCGGGTGAATCAGTGTCGTGTGAATCTGGGTTTCGAGTGAGTCAGTGTCGTGTGAATCTGGGTTTCGAGTGAGTCAGTGTCGGGTGAGTCAGTGTCGTGTGAATCTGGGTGTCGGGTGAGTCAGTGTCGTGTGAATCTGGGTGTCGGGTGAGTCAGAGAGTCGAGTGAGTCTCTATCCTAAATTTGACCTATATACTGAAAGAAAAATATTTAAATTTATTGCTGTAAACAATGAATATCAAAAAGGCACTAACATTTAAATTAATCTAAATTAGATTATGAACTGTGTAGTCCTCAGTTTCCATTCACACATTTAAAATGCTTGACATTCTGAAGTCGATTGTGAATGGTCGACTTGAAAACGGTCCAGGACGGACCGAAACGTCGTCGTCCCTTCACTTTCTAGTGTGTGATTTGGTCAACAAATTTCAGCCACGTTATTTATGACTCCTCGTCTGCATATAAGTTACATTATACCGTTTAAAATATAGAGGTAACTTAACCAAATAAGAACAAGAATGTAGTAAGTTTTACGTCCTTTTAGAAAGCTGAATTCAACTGGTTGATACAGGAAAATAAGTTATGTCTGAGAGCTTTAACAGGTTCCACAAAGCTTGTTTCCTCTGGGTAACGATTTTTCAGTTTGCGAGTCGAAGAATTCATGAGAAGTAAATATCCACTCTTTGAAAGCATTGAATACTGGGAAAGGGAACATGTTTGGAGATGCTGTTAGACAAGCAGCATATTTTTCTTCATGCTGGAACTGAATTAGAAACCGCTGAGCATATTACCGTGCCCACTGTACGGTCTCTGGCTGATTAAAATAGAAAACACGGTGTCAAATCGTTCCAAAAAATTGTTCTCTAAATTATTAACTATTATTTTCTCTGCATCACTCTTGATTGCACACACAAAAAATTCATCCCTGCTTACAAACCACCAGAAGAGAACTTGTCCCTAGATGACTTTGAATGTTAAATCCATCCACCATCTCGCTCTCCTCCGGACCATGTATAAAAAATGTATCTTCCCCCTGTATCAAAAATGTATCTTTCCCCGGTAGTAAAAAGACACCATAACGCAAGCTATTCGTATACCCTCGGTTTCTCCCAGGAAAGGTATACATAAGGCGGAATATGTATTCCGTCTTAGAGATTCGGAATACATATTCCGCCTCTCTAAAGCGGAATATGCGGGGTAAACTCTCATAAAAGTTGTCTTATCTTGTGATTCTCGTTTGATTGGTGGTTGATCAAGAGGAATGTTTCAAAGTCTTTCTCTGATTAGCTGATAGACATGAGTTGTTTGGATCTAACTTTATAGAATCTAATTCTATAAGTTATGTTTCAACTTTAATTGAAATTACATAATTAAATTGCTCAGTATTAACATGTTGAGTTTCTTTTTATTATGTAAAGTGATTTGTGAGTCAGGAATTCAGGCTTATTCATATGTGTGAGTCATGAACATATGCTTGCTCACATATGTGGAAAATTAACAAAGGTTTAGTCATGTGTGTGAGAAATTAATACAGGGTTATTCATATTTGTGAGTCACGAGCATAGGCTTACTCACATGTATGAGTCATGAACACAGGCTTACTCATATATGAAATTCACAAACACTGCTGTACTCGCATTTCTTACGCATTGTCACAAACTTATTCACAAAATTATATTCACGAAAACAAACGCAAACACAAGCAGACTTAGTAAAGATTTTTTTGTTTTATTTATTCCGAAAGATAATGTGTAGCAATTAATGGAATAAGCAATAACCCAAAAAATATTGGAAACGGCAATTACACAAAGACCTTTCGGCAAAAAGATCTTTTGGCCCATACACATTGTAGCTTCTGTTTATATTCACCCAAACTCCTTCATTTGTCTATCCTACGCTTAAAACAATCCACCGTCTGTTATGTTACCCGGTAATTTATTCCATATATCCACAACCCTGAGCGCAGTGAGTGTTAAGAATAAAGTCATTAAGGAATTCAAGGGGATAAATATTAGATAAATTTAAATGTTTAAAATAAATTTAGTGTTTGATGGGGGAAAAAATGAGACGTATTGAATTTGACATGCGCAAACGATGTCGTCTTTTTTTGCTGAGAAGTACACAAAATATTTATATATTATTTTGAACATTTTTGTTGATATGTATGCGGGAAAATGGAGCTTAAATGAGCATGCTGACCAAAATAATGTTTTTGCAGAAAATGAAGAGAACTTCATGTGTGGTTTAATTAGGGTAAACAGAGTAATGTTGAAAGTTGTTGGGCAGTATAATTTCTTGAGCTGTGTGAGGTATAACTAAAAGAATTCTTCTCATCCACCAGATAAAACATATCAGTTATTCAGCATGTAATCTGGAACCAAATATACTTTAAATAAATATCTTCGTATTTTAATAATAACACGAGGGCAAGATAATTAACTAAAATATTTACATATTCAAGCAAATTATATTTCACATGCTAGAAACTCACATGATTAAATTATTTAAAACGTATTCAATTACTTTCCTTGTGTCGAAATGCTCTCAGCATTTAATTAGATATTTATTTCTTCTTACAAACTGTCTTTAATCTCCCTCAGAACTTGGTTCTGAAGTAAAATAGTGAATCGCTGAAATAGAAGTGAATATATTAACTTTTCTGAGCAAATTGTGAACTTATAAGTCCCTTAAAATATTGTTATGTTATATTTCCACACACACACAAGCACGGCTATTGTGTCATTATATTCCTAAACACACAGCTGTTATTATTTCATTATATTCCTTCACTCACAGCTGTTGCTTCATTATATTCCTACACACACACAAACACACACACACACACACACACACAAACACGGCTATTGTATCATTATATTCCTAAACACACAGCTGTTATTATTTCATTATATTCCTTCACTCACAGCTGTTGCTTCATTATATTCCTACACACACACAAACACACACACACACACACACACACAAACACGGCTATTGTATCATTATATTCCTAAACACACAGCTGTTATTATTTCATTATATTCCTTCACTCACAGCTGTTGCTTCATTATATTCCTACACACACACAAACACACACACACACACACACACACACACACACACACTCACACACACACACACACACATACAGTTGACAGTTGAGAGGCGGGCCGAAAGAGCAAAGCTCAACCCCCGTAAAAACACAACTAGTAAACACACACACGCACACACACACACACACACACACACACACACACACACACACACACACACACACACACACACACACACACACACACACACATCTAACCAAGCAAAGCTTAACATCACATCTAAAAGATGATCAGAAGAGGTATCTCAAATTATCTCACTGAAAATTCCATGTGTGAAGTATTGATTTACAAGTTATGTAAACTTATTTAAGACTATCGATAAGAACATGGTTTAAAAACTTTTAATTTTCATTTATTTTCTCTTCTAACATTAAATTTCCAATAATATTTTATATTAAATTTTGGGATATTGTTAAAGCTCCTTGAGAATAAAATAATGTATTATACCTTCCTAATTTATATTTTAGTCATGTTTATAAATATATATGTCTATATTAGTCATGTTAATAAAGTGATGGATTAATTATCAAAGAGGGGTAATTAGGGAGAGGGTAATTAGGGAGAGGGTAATAACCGGTTGCTAGATCGTTTATAGATAAAAGAATTTAGAGGGGGGGGGCGAGAGGTAAATTCCGCTTTTTAAATAGCTAAAGTTAAACAAAAAAAGAAATTTCACTTCTACAAACCACAAAACAGCCAGGCAAATTTTCCATGAAAATTTAACCAATGCCAACAAATTTAATCCAATTAATTATTGAATTTTAGGCACAGTCAAAAGGGAAGTTGACTCAAATGCCGGAAGGATTAATACACCGAGAAGTAAACCCAACTCATCGGTGTATAGTAAAGTTTACTATAGTTCTTAACTATATCCAGAAAGAAAAAAACTAAGGTATACTTTTTTGTTGATCAGTAAGCACACTTATGTCCTTAACAACCCTCCAGAATTTGATGGATCTAAAGCCCAACACTAAACCAAACTGAAATTGTCAATTAAAATAAATTAAAAAAAATTAAGTCTCAATTAGACAAGCTCTTGACTCAGAATTATCGAAAGCCATTGTAGGTTACCCATTTGACAGGGTTAAAATATTTATAAAAACAAATTAATGTATGCTTTGTTCATGTGGTTCGATTTTTATCTAGTAATCGAGTTTTTAGATTTTAAAATTAATTCCTGTACATTTGTTATTCCAGAATAGATTGGAAGGTGAGTCTGGAGCATTCTCAACCATGGAAAGGTGAGTCTGGAGCAGTCTCAACCATGGAAAGGTGAGTTTGGGGCATTTTCAACCATGGAAAGGTGAGTTTGGGGCATTTTCAACCATGGAAAGGTGAGTTTGGGGCATTCTCAACCATGGAAAGGTGAGTTTGGGGCATTCTCAACCATGAAAAGATGAGTTTGGGGCAGTCTCAACCATGGAAAGATGAGTCCATCAGCTTCCCTTATTATCCACCAGAAGCCCTTATCATCCGCCAGTATATCACCCGTCCGATGCCCTTATCATCCGTCAGTGGCCCTTGTCATTCGTCAACAATCCTTATCATCCGTCAGTAGATCTTGTCATCCATTTGAAGTCCTTATCATCCGTCGCCTTACATGTAATCTTGCATCCATCATCCGGAGCTGTTGTTAGCTGTGATTAATAACAATGACAACACTGACAAAATCCATTGGGGCAATGAGGTGACTCGAACCCGGGATCAGGGAACTCCCACCCCCACACCTTACCCCTGAACCATGTCTTCTAATTGCTATACAACACGTAAGTGAGATTCCTTTGTCTGAATGTCAACACTGTTGTTTAAAAAGAAAACTTGAATGCCCCATAGGCTGCTTTAATTGTACACAGACAAATTGCTGTCTGAGTGCCACGGAAAGCCCAACTGTCTCGACAGACAGAGCCGTCTAGTGTGCCATTAAGAGTGGGAACGTTGAGCGTCCTGAAGCCTCGGTCAATAATACTGATGCCAAAGTTTTCAGCTCCAAGAGACATTCCCAGAAAGTTGTCCAATGCTTGTGTTTAAATAATAGAGAAAGGTCCAGTCAACATGGCTAGGGACAAAATAGGCACCAATGCATGTACCACGAACGATGCAGTTGGTAGCAGTTTCAGCCTGATATTGGTGCCATAAAGATTAATTATCCGTATATATCAGTGAGATGATGAAACCACTAACGATACCAGTGCCACTAACGATATATGGAAATAGATTATTTACCAATATATACACATGATCGTTTTATTAATTGTACTTTCTGATTTCGCTGAATCTAAATAATAGAAAAAGTCTGTGTCATTATTTGTCCGTATGTCCGAGGCTGGTGGTCAGCCTCACTAAACTTTGTACCCTGATTTCTGTGGGGTGCGTGCCCAACGTGGTCGGGCCGGGGTTGGCCCAAGAGAAACGAGTGTCAACTGACACGGTGCCAACTGTATTATTTTATTAGTATTATTACCTCCCGCCAATATAAATATATATACACACATATATATATATATATATATATATATATATATATATATATATATATATATATATATATATATATATATATATATATATATATATATATTCGCTGTGAGGACATTATCAGGTGGGAAGCTTGTCTGGGGAGGTAATGCTGTCCAATGATAACGCAGGTATCTTAAAGGCCCTTCAGCCTGGACAGAAACTTCACGTAGACTATATAGAATATACAGACAGACAGATGGACAGAGCAGTGGTCAACCATATAGAGCATAAGGCATCGAACGCGGGGCCCCTTCATTTTACCGTCCAGTCCACGTAAATAGACATAGGATGTATAGGACAAATTGTTGTTTATACGGAACAATCAAAAACAATTAATAAATTATAAGCAAAAATGAAGGAAAATTGTTCATCAACCACACTGATAAAAACCATCCATCTCTTTAATCCACAATATATTCAGCCACAGTTGTTCGCGAAGGTTGCAAACTGCGTTTAAAATTAATATCCATTTTGTTCAGTGTTGCATTTTCCTGAACATTAGTGAGGTACACAAAATGTTAATAGAGCAAGTTAGTCACACAGCGAGCGAGTTAATTCAGAATTAGGATTTATTTAACTGCTCTTGGCCCCTGCTAAAGCCTCCGCACTAATTACGAAATGCGCCTAATTTGTGAGTCTAGTACAACACCCTTTTATTATCTAATTACGAATTGTTTAATGACGAAATATTACATCATTAACACAAGTTTATGCATGAAACTGTCTGCTTGATCACTGTACAAGTTGAAATGACTTTTAAATACGTTCTAAATGAGTTCCAACGCTATATTTAGATACTGGGGTGAGAATAAGACTTTTTATTTTAACGCGTTGCTTAAAGATCTTTTACAAATTCTTTCGGATTTGAGATAACTCATGACAGGGAGATCTGGTGGAATTTTCTCAACACTGGGAGTAGGTATATGGGGGCCACTCTCTTATGTCAGTTTGTTGCAAACTGTTTGTTGCAAATCCACGGTAGTGTTGCGTGCGTCACGGTTGCGACAGACTGTGGTTATGGATGTTTGGCTTTTGTGTTCCAGCAGATGTGGACTGCACCGCTGATATACTTTGGGTAATTATGTAAGTGTAATTACTAAAGTTTAGTTAGAGGATGAGAGCTACTCTCGTAGTGTGTCGTGTTCATGGTACTCTTTGTCATATGATGTTTTGCGCGTGTGTGTGTGTGTGTGTGTAATCACCTAGTTGTGCTTGCGGGGGTTGAGCTTTGGCTCTTTAGTCCCGCCTCGCAATTGTAAATGAACTGGTGTACAGGTTCCTGAGCCTATTGGACTCTATCATATCTACATTTGCCACTATGCATGGAGTGTGTGTGTGTGTGTGTGTGTGTGTGTGTGTGTGTGTGTGTGTGTGTGTGTGTGTGCGTGTGTGTGTGTGTGTGTGTGTGTGTGTGTGTGTGTGTGTGTGTGTGTGTTTTATGTCATAGTTATATGGGGTATACCAGTCGGTGCCTGGGTCTCTCCAACATTCACACACACACACACACACACATTCTCCCCATCTCTATCCTCCCCCACACACTCCCCCCCTTAAACCCCCACCCCCACACACCCACTGGGGAAGCACAGGCGCTGTGCCTAAGCATAATCAAGGACATACACCAATCACCGAACCGGAGCGCCAACACAGCCCTTGTCAAACACACCTATTGGTTCTCGGAGAAGGGTGACGCCTTTTGCCATTTCTCGTAGAATTCTTTCAATGGAAGAGTGTGTTTAAGCTCCTCGTTATGAGAGAGGAAGCCAGGGGGAGGCTGAGTGTGTCGTCAGGCACCCGAGGGTATTTGGAGTTCAAAATTTTCATGCCTTGACTCCCATTATATATGTCGATTTATTTGTTGTGGTCGCCAACCTGGGTGGGTAAATCGCTATAAAATTATTGCCATTCATACCGCAAACGCCTTTACAATCACCATCATCATTACCACCGTCATTACAATCACTATCACCCTCCACCACCATCATCACTCCCTCCAACACCATCACCTATCGCTAATTTAACTATAATTAAGGCTACAAGCTTCATAAAAAATCAGAACTGGATATTGAGTTATCCTTTAGATAATCTTGATCACCCAGACACTTCACTACTCATGTGAGATGAGGCCAGACATGTGAGGGTGACAATCAATCAATCTATTTATTGCCTTCTCCTCCTTCAATCATCACAATCGACTTGAGAATGGTTCAGGATGGAACGAAACGTCGTCGTCCCTTCACTTTCTAGTGTGTAGTCTGGTCAACAATCAATTCATGTTTAGTGTGCAGGCAGACATGTGAGGTGAAGTTAGGGATGAAGCCAGTTGAACCATCAGCTTCAATACCATCATAAATATCATCTGTGACGTGTATAACCAGGTGAGTGAGCTTACCTGGCACTTGAGAATGAACCATGGAGGTTCGAAACGTTGTGTGTGCTTACCTGGCCTCAGGTGCACGTCTGGCTAAGCAACAAGAACAGGTAAACAGGTAAATAATTCAGAGACGGAAAGTTTAATTATTCATTCGTGGAATCAACATCCTCTCGGAAAGGAGAAAGCATAATGTATACTTGAAGGGTCCCGGTAGTATAGTCGGGTTCCTTCTCGATGCACAATCGAGAATTTCGGGTTCGAATCCCGATCGGGACAGAAATGATTGGGCTCATTTCCTAATGGGTCCTGTTCACCTAGTAGTAAATAGGTATTCAGGAGTTAGTTAGCTTGTTGTGGGGCTGCATCCTGCTACAGATTAAGTAATTCGACCTTGGAGGGGTTAGAGGGAACCTATATAAAACCCTAACGTGTATGAATACATTCTGGCTTCCTGTCCCCCCGACACAATGAATTATTAATCATACATTATAATTGAAAATGTTTATACAGTGCTTAACAAAATGTTCCTATTCAAACTGCTGGTTGCAAACTAATTTGCAGATTAGTATGCATAAATGTAAGAGCTTTTATGTTAAGCATTGTGGGATTTGACTGCATAAAACAGCATTTTGTTTTAATAGGAAGACTTTCATTTTCGCTCGGTGAGGAAACCAAACTCTGTTTAATAGTATTGAGATTCTTCATATGTTTTGATGAAGGTGTTCAATGCCTTCCCTGATCGCCTGCATCACATTCTCTAGCTAAAGGAATACGAGAGAGCTGTACAATTTTCGTGGCTAAAAATATGAGTGATTGGTTTGATTAAATGTTTATGTATATCTGTAAAATAGAATTTCTTTTTGTTCGTCTCTTTGTGTGTCCGAGGTTGAAGACCAGATGCCTTGGGCTAGCCTCCTTAAGTTTTGAGGGTTCACTGATGATTGTATGGAGAGTGTCGAAGGAAGGGGGGAGACATCGGCAAACAAGCCCCAATCTTGTAAAATTCACTCAATATGAAATGTACTGCGCAAAATCCGTAGAGGTTATCGTTCGTTTAAATATTCTTGTATTTTTATTACTCGCAAAACGAATGTTCAGATGACATATTTGTGTTCAGGGGCACAATCATTTGGTTACAATGATGAAGAGTTACAGAGTTCATAGTTACAGTGATGTGGGGATATAGGGAGAATATGTGTGGGGGTGGAGAGAGGGAGGGAGGGTGAGTGGGAGTGGAGATATATATATATGGTCTGTGTGAGAGGAGCTACACATGGCCTGTGTGAGAGAAGCTACACATGGTCTGTGTGAGAGGAGCTACACATGGTCTGTGTGAGAGGAGCTACACATGGTCTGTGTGAGAGGAGCTACACATGGCCTGTGTGAGAGGAGCTACACATGGTCTGTGTGAGAGGAGCTACACATGGTCTGTGTGAGAAGAGCTACACATGGTCTGTGTGAGAGGAGCTACACATGGCCTGTGTGAGAGGAGCTACACATGGTCTGTGTGAGAGGAGCTACACATGGTCTGTGTGAGAAGAGCTACACATGATGAAGTCTAGTGGGTTGGGAAAATGGTTCCAGTGATGCTTCTCTTTTTCTTCTGAGAAACTGTGAGCAAAATGCAACAATGCAATAATTCAAAGATACGAGGAACAGGCGGTGATGGAATTCCGGTTTGAGAGGAAGGAAGCGCTTCGAGTGAACATTGAAAGGTAAGGGAATGGAGGCTTGGGAAAGGATCCGAGAATGTAAGGGGAAAGAGAAGCTAAGAAATGACGAGGAGAGAGAGAGAGAGAGAGAGAGAGAGAGAGAGAGAGAGAGAGAGAGAGAGAGGGGCATAGTATATTCCTTATTGACAGTATGTGGCCAACCCTTCAAACCAGTTATGATTTCTTTATCAATATCAATATGGTGGATAGTTGCCGAGGCCAAAATATGATCTGGATCAAGAACGACAGAAATCCTTCTACCTACAACAAACACATTCCCGTAAAAGCTGGCAATTGAATGAACGATTTCCAAACGGAGCTTATCTCCCAGTATTTCCCCGAGTACTGAATACAAACCCACAAGCTGGGAAAAGGATTTTTTTTTTTAGTTAAGTGTTTGGCTGAAGGCCTATATATAAAACTTTAGACTCTAGATAACATTTTTTTAGTGTCTAGAGGGTTATTAAGGCATCATGATTGTTTACTGACTAATTAACACGTGTAGTTTAATCTGAACATATTCCAGTAAATATGGATTGATAAATGGAGTGCGCTTCATTGAGAGACTTCCTGGGAAAAACCATTGTAGGAGACTAAGTCTCATAACTTAGTAAAGGTAAAAGATTAAATTATTTTGCAATTAGCTAAGCAACAATTTTCCTAGAATCCTCAATAACGAGAAAATCTAAAGTAATACAAAATTCAATATAAAAAGAATACAAAACTAAGGTAATATTTACAGTTTTTTTTCAATTAGAAGAAAAAGATTATTTTGTTTAGTGAGCTCATATGAAGAAAGGTTCAAGTCAGCAAGCTGAAAGTGAAGAACAAATTTAGCTTAAATTCTAAATAACATATTTCATGTCCAATTTTTTTTTAATCTTCTAACTCTCAGAACAGCTTTAGCGTTAAGGTTTCCTACTGACGTCATCCAAAATTTCGTCAGACTCTGTGTTGACTAATTCCTCTTTCAATGGTAAATATTTCTCTCTAACTTTCAGTGTTGCTATAGGTTCTCCTCTCTGTTCTGTTCTTGCTAACCTTTATATGGAATACTTTTAAACTGTTCTTTCCACTAATGATACTCGTCGTTCTCTCTGGCTTCGTTATGTTCATATTTTATGCCACATATCTCTAGCCTTTTCCAGCTGTTCATCTCTCTAAACAATCTGGTTCCAGTCTGTTTCAAATATTTACTGAGAATATAATTTCCTACTTTCTTTTCCTAGATGTACACGTTAACAGCTTTGTGTTTGGGTTTTTTCGTTCGCCGTCTACTGTACTGTTCAGTTTTTTCGTTCGCCTGTACACAGTGTTATGTTCGTTCATTTCGTGTTCTAACCATCTGTTTTCTGCCAAGAAAAGTGTTCTCGTCTTCCTCTTCCCCCGAGTCCAATGTATCATTGACCCCTCAGTTTCTTGATTCTGAAATTTATCTTTTTAACAAGGCATTCTCTCGCCTTGATTATCCCTTAAATGTTACCAACTGTGCTTATTCTGAAGCTAAAAGAGCTGCCTTAAACTTTCTTCCGACACTAAAAATACTGAACTGTGCTTTCACTTCCTATCTGAACTTAAAATTCTCCCTAATACTATCTCTCCTCTCGATATAAAACTCGCCTTTCGACAAACTCCTCGTAGTAATTTAGTTCTCACTGTTCCTGAGTAGGGAGCCGGTCGGCCGAGCGGACAGCACGCTGGGCTTGTGATCCTGTGGTCCTGGGTTCGATCCCAGGCGCCGGCGAGAAACAATGGGCAGAGTTTCTTTCACCATATGCCCCTGTTACCTAGCAGTAAAATAGGTACCTGGGTGTTAGTCAGCTGTCACGGGCTGCTTCCTGGGGGTGGAGGCCTGGTCGAGGACCGGGCCGCGGGGACACTAAAAAGCCCCGAAATCATCTCAAGATAACCTCAAGATAACCTTCCTCTCGATTTTCAATGCCTCTGGTGTACCTTGCATTTTCCCGTTCCTCGTGTCCTCTCCAATACTCTGGTGGAACTGGCCGTACTCTTTACGACAGACCTGAAGATCACACAAAGTATCTGCACACTCACAAGCAGTGCTGAGGAATTTGTTCCCATTTGTCGTCAGTGTATTTAATGAACGTGAAAGTGACATAGTTTATGGAATTGTTTATGTAGACTTGCGTTGCCGTTGTTAAATGAGTCGCTGATTGGGAAAGTTAAAGCCCACTGCATCAAAGGCCAAGAGGGAGGAGGCTGAGAGGAGATGAGAGAGAGGGGGAGGCTGTGAGGAGGTGTGAGAGAGAGAGGGAGGGAGGGAGCTGAGGAGCTGAGAGGAGGTGAGAGAGGGGGGAAACTGACAGGAGGGAATTGAAAGGATTGAAGAAGCATATAGGAGGAGAGCGGCTGAGATCAGAAAGGAGAAACTGCAAAGAGGGAAGGGAGATGATTGAGAGTCGAGTCAGAGGGAGAGGCTGAGAGTCCTTAGCCTACTTTTAAGGTCCGAGGTCGAATATAAGATGTTACTATAGTGAATTCAGTGTTATTACTCTTGCGGACTGAATTTCTACAATAATCGTATTCAATTCCACATATGTTTTTTGTAGGTGTTGTGCTTTTCTACAAGTACTGTCTCACAACACTTCATTTCCTTAGAGATTAATGCAAATAACCTGATTTGAACTAAGATCATACTGAGAAAAAGCAATTACAGCTGTCCTATTTATTTAAATATACACAGCCCATATCAATAATATTTTAATTTGACATAAAATCGGTTTTGAATGTTTATTTTTATATTTTGAGGGGAAAAATATAAACATTATGTAAAGTGAATAGTTTTGCATCGCTATTAAAAAATCACTTGCTGTTCATACATCGTCCAAAGCGATATATATATCGCACATGAATTTTAATCTCCTGGCATAAGAAGCAAATTGACTTACGTTCCACTCCCTCCGTGAAGGGAATTTTAAGTGAAGCCTCGCAGGAAAGTTTTGGTGCATAAACTGATTAATTTTTTGATACAGTATGTATGATGTGAGGTTCATGTGGGTATACATAGCCTGGTGAAGCTCTAGCCAAGGTTTGGCCCGTTTCTCGACCAAATACATTCACATGACAGACAAATTCATATATCATTAAACAGCGCTTCTTCGGGTTTGCTTTAATATATGATTAACAACTTTGCGTAATAAAGTTAAGCAGAGATTATATATCATCCCCAAACAAGAAAGCTTTTCAGGATTCAGTGTGATGAAGGCTGCACAGAATTTCTAACAAAATATAAGACTCACAGACTGACCATCAGATTAACTTCCTCACAGACTGACCATCAGATTAACTTCCACACAAACAGACTTACAGACACAAAGCCTCACCGTCGGTTTTACAGACACTCTGATTGATCTTCTGACTTCTAGATATTCTGACTGACGGTCAGAGTAGCAGACACTCAGACTGACCATCAGAATAACAGATATGCACACTGACAATCAAACAGACACAGATTGACTATCAGAGAAACATACGCACACACGCACACACACACACACACACACACACACACACACACACACACACACACACACACACACACACACACACACACACACACGCACACACACACACATACACACACACACAGACTGACTATCAGTCTCCCCCAAACAAAATGCCAAACTCGAATTTCCATTTATATCCCCCAAAACATTTTTTGTATATTTTTTCACAACATTGTTACGTCAATCCCAAGTGCTTGATTTGCATTTCCATTTTTAATTCCGAACAGAAACACTGCACATAGTTGTGTAGTTAGGAAGCAAAACTAGATGTGTCAGCCCCCCAGCGATGTCAAACTCACTTGCTGAGCGTGTGAATGATGTTCATTGATTGTGATTAATGTGAATGATGTTCATTGATTGTGAATGATGTTCATTGATTGTGATTAATGTGATTGATGTTCATTGATTGTGATTAATGTCATTGATATTCATTATCAAATCAAATTCATTATCGCCGTCACTTTCCTGAGTCAACTTGAGTCATTGCTCAACAAACACGCTTTCTTCTCATCATGTGAATATTTTCTTGATTCGGAATTAATGTTTAATGAGGGGAAAATACTTTTTCTTTATTAATTAAGCTATGGTATAAAAAAATAGTCGATTTTATGTTACAAATTTTCCAACTGTATCGTCCCCTCGGGCTCTGTACTATTTCACATTCAGACTTGGGGCACTGTTTGGATACAGGAAAACGCAACCATGTAACAAAAGCTGTGAATACACGCTGATTACAGTTCAAAAATCTATAAACTACAGTCGGTTGCCAGTTCAGTGTTTATATCTCGAAAACCTTAACTTAAAGCTAAGTTATAGGTTAACTAAGATAACAGATTCAATTTATTACTAGAAATTTTAATCTATGTATCCTAGTTAACCGAGCTTAGCCTATTTAACATATTTTATTAATAAGATAAAAGGACAACACTAGGAGACCCACAGATTAATAAACTAGGAGATCCACAGACTAATACATTAGGACATTCATAGACTAATACACTAGAACACCCACAGACTAATACACTAGAACACCCACAGACTTATACACTAGAACACCCACAGACTTATACACTAGGAGACCCACAGACTAATACACCAGGAGACCCACAGAAATTCCCACAGACTAATACACCAGACCCCCACTGACTAATACACTATGGCACCCACAGACTAATACCCTATGGCACCCACAGACACATGGATATATTTACAAAATCGCTTGGATCACTTCATCATGCTAAAAAAAAGTAAATTTATATTAAAATATCAAAGTCTGTTTTTTTTTACCTTTACACAAATGGGGTAAATGAGCAGACGACTAATTAATGTTAGTAGGCAGAGAGCTTTTCCTTCCCATACCCCATGGTAAACTTTACCCTACTAGTTTCCCCTGGAATATGGTTTACCGGTAGTTACTGAATTACTGATGGATAAACAGAGGCGAACAGTTACGGATTGGCGCCCAGTCAATCCTTCCTAGCTAGGCTCCATTACATTAATAATTATTCCGATAAAAACACATGACTTATGGTACTTAAGTTTTGAACGTGGATTGAACGCCTGAAGGTAGCAATACAATGTTTCTTAGGAATGTAAGAGTTTAACATTTTCATGAATTCTTCTTATAAACCTTTAAGTTGGTCTGTTTGCAAATACCTGTACCTGTAGTCGGGTTATCTTATCTTGAGGTTATCTTGAGGTTATCTTGAGATGATTTCGGGGCTTTTTTTTTTTAGTGTCCCCGCGGCCCGGTCCTCGACCAGGCCTCCACCCCCAGGAAGCAGCCCGTGACAGCTGACTAACTCCCAGGTACCTATTTACTGCTAGGTAACAGGGGCGTTCAGGGTGAAAGAAACTTTGCCCATTTGTTTCTGCCTCGTGCGGGAATCGAACCCGCGCCACAGAATTACGAGTCCTGCGCGCTATCCACCAGGCTACGAGGCCCCTAACCCCGAGGCCCCCGAGGGTTAGAGAGCTCTACTTTCAAAGATCCAGATCTTGTGGTTATAACTTGATCGGTAAGGCTATTGCTAGCCGCAGCTCGCAGGCTCAGAAAATTTCCATTAAAACTATGATGATCCGGCAATTCTTGAAGGAACTTTAAGTTCCTGTAAGTTCCTGCAATCTCATGACTTCTGATTGCGTCACACGACCTCTGATTGCGTCACGTGACTTCTGATTGCGTCACGTGATCTCTGATTGCGTCACATGACCTCTGATTGCGTCACGTGAGCTCTGATTGCTCCACGTGACCTCTGATTGCGTCACATGACCTCTGATTGCGTCACGTGAGCTCTGATTGCTCCACGTGACCTCTGATTGCGTCACGTGACCTCAGATTGCTTCACATATCCTCTGATTGCGTCACGTGAGCTCTAATTGCGTCACGTGAGCTCTGATTGCTTCACATGACCTCTGATTGCGACACGTGACCTCTGATTGCTTCACATGACCTCTAATTGCGTCACATGACCTCTGATTGCTTCACATGACCCCTGATTGCGTCACATGACCTCTGATTGTGTTGCCTGATCTCTGAATGTAGTGCTTTACCAGTCACTTAATGCACCAACGTAAAAATGTAACCCGATTCGATACATTAATAACAGCGAAACCCTTTTTCACGCTTTATGGACTAATACGCATTATCCTCTTATATATTATGTGTTATAGAGGGGGTTCCGGACCCCCCCACCCCCCACCCCCCCCCATGACTGAGACCTCTTGTTTGCTCGTTAATCATATTAAAACGACGCTATAATATGGACGTTGTATTAGAGCCACGATATAATAGGACGTATTAGAGCGACGATATAATACGACGTATTAGAGCGACGATATAATACGACGTATTATAGCGTACGCTTCTGGATAGGCAGAACCACTGGCCAGTTCGTAGCTCGTTAAGTAACGAGAACGAGTAGGAAGAAGACGAAGGCTCGTAGGACGACGCAGGGGAAAACGTCCCTCTGGAGAGATATTATCGAAAAGTGATTCTCTGCTCGATAAGAAATTTACAGTTAATAGACCTTGATATTGCCATTTGTGTGGAAGGGGCCTGGAGAACGAGAGGGGAGAGATGAGTGGAAGGGTGAGACAAGAGGAGAGACGAGAGAGAGGGACAGAGGAAGGGACAGACGAGGGAAAATAGGATGAAGGAATAGGCAGGTGAAGGGATGAGACAATCTAGGATAAATTTTTTTTAAGGTACTTTAAAAAGGAGATTAAAATATAACGAGATAGGAAAATGAAAATAAATTTCTTGTAGTATTTTTCGAGATATAAAGAAAACAAAACATATATAAGACAGTAAAGAAAGGAGGAAGAAAAACAGAGAACAAAGAATTTGAATAAGTAGAACACGCATAATTGATGTAAAGAAATAATGGCATTAAAATAAAATAAAAAATAAAGGGAAAATTTAAGGTGACATTGATAATTAACTAATATTTATGTCAATAACTGCTGAAGAACTTAATAAAGATTTTAATTCAATCAATACTGAACAATTTAATTAAGATAACTGTCAATTATTGAGATTAAAGCACAGATGCATTATATAAAGATGGAGTTTGATCTAATAATAAAAATAATTATATCACATTATATTTGAAAATAAATGATTTAAATCAATGATTTCAATTTTGCTAGAAAAACTTTAACATTATTTATGCAAATGTTATTAACATTGGAAATCAATGATGCAAATTATCAAAAATAATTATGCAATGATGCAAATCAACCGTTTAATGCAACAATTCATCTTACCCCCCCCCCCCCTCCCCCTTCCCATATTCCATTGTTTTGCAACCTTATCCTGCAATTGTCAACTCTCGAAACCCAATTCACAGGCAACTGGATATTGCAAGTTGTTGTTGAAGTCGTATGCAACGCGCTAAGTTTTAGTTTAGATAATTTATTATGCACCCCATACCCATCTTGTGGGCGGTAGTGGGAAGGGTTACAGAGGCACATAATGGGCTCAGGAACTAAGCAGGACAATTAAGCATTCTTAATCAATCACCCCTTTTTTTTTTTACTCTCCTATTAAACGTAGTAACGTTAAACAGCGTGTTCGCTACTTCTTTATATTATATTTTATTATGCAGCAGGAAACAGCGGGTCAGATCTCTGGCGAGATTGACATTGTAAATATCTGATGATGATGTAAATATTGTAAATCTCTGGTAACATCGACATTGCAAATATCTGATGATGATGTAAACATTGTAAATCTCTGGTAACATCGACATTGCAAATCTCTGATGATGATGTAAATATTGTAAATCTCTGGTAAGATTGACATTGCAAATCTCTGATGATGATGTAAATATTGTAAATCTCTGGTAACATCGACATTGTAAATCTCTGATCAGATCGACATTGCAAATGTCTGATGATGAAAACATTGTAAATCTCTGGTAAGATCGGCATTGTAAATCTTTGAGGATGTAAACATTGTAAATCTCTGGTAAGATAGACATTGTAAATCTCTGGTAAGATCGACATTATAAATCTCTGATAATGTAAACTTTGTAAATCTCTGGTAAGATCGACATTGTAAAGCCCTCTCTGAGGCCTCAGGATACTACAAACAACATTCTAAAAAAGATTTACAAAGTGGTCGAAGAAATAATGTTCAAAACTACTGAACATTACAAGGATGTGACACAAGGATGTCTGCAAGAACTCCTGCAATATTACCGTTGCAAATGAATTATCCTCTGAGACATCGATCCTCCCAACCCCAAGAAAATATGATGATTCTGGACCCCTGCAAAGGACCCATAGGTGAGCACATGGTGATGAGTTCCCTGCTCTCCTGTGTCTAGTCTTCCCTCTCTCTTTCTTCCCTCTCCCTAAGCACCTCCTCCAAAGCCAGAACCACCAAACTCTCCGAAAGCCTGGCGTCACTCTTCTCAAGCAACTGGCAAGTCTGTGTGCAAGGCGACAGCTGTCGGCCCACATGCCTGCAAGTTTTCCAACTTCTTCAGATAAAGGCAGAAAATGTGCAAGATTGCACATATCACTGTGGGATTACAGCAAGCAGGGGCACCTATTTTTTCACTGGAATTACATCAGGCACTGAACATATCACACTGGGATTACACCAAACAGTGAACACACCACACTGGGATTACACCAGGCATTGAACGTATCACACTGGGATTACACCAAACAGTGAACATACCACACTGGGATTACACCAGGCATTGAACATATCACACTGGGATTACACCATACAGTGAACATATCACACTGGGATTACACCAAACAGTGAACACACCACACTGGGATTACACCAGGCATTGAACATATCACACTGGGATTACACCAAACAGTGAACATATCACACTGGGATTACACCAAACAGTGAACACACCACACTGGGATTACACCAGGCATTGAACATATCACACTGGGATTACACCAAACAGTGAACATACCACACTGGGATTACACCAGGCATTGAACATACCACACTGGGATTACACCAGGCATTGAACATATCACACTGGGATTACACCAGGCATTGAACATATCACACTGGGATTACACCAAACAGTGAACATACCACACTGGGATTACACCATACAGTGAACATATCACACTGGGATTACACCAAACAGTGAACACACCACACTGGGATTACACCAGGCATTGAACATATCACACTGGGATTACACCAAACAGTGAACATACCACACTGGGATTACACCAGGCATTGAACATACCACACTGGGATTACACCAAGCAGTGCTTATTTTCCCTGTGCCTCTGCAAATTCTTTCAATTTAGAAATTTAGAGCATTAGCTGTAAAAATATGTTGAGAAGAGTAAGAAATAGATGGCCATTGTGCCTGTGACAGGAAAAAGACCCTGGTAGGTAGCTACCTATGGATCAACTGTCGTTCATTGATCATAAATAATATGTGATTAAATAAAGCTGTAGAAGACTTTCTTTCTCATTAGGGACTTTCTTTATTAGCATACGAATTGCTGGTATAGAAGCAGCAAGCATTCACCAAAGGGTGAATATATCAAGTATATCCGTACTCTTTGGTACTATTATCATATATGATATACGGGAAATTATGTCGTTGCCTTACTCGTCCTGCTAACACCAACAGCCTCACTGATCAGATCATCAACCAGGAAACCTCACCTGCACCCCTCTGGAACCCCTGCAAGGAAATACAATCAACAATTGTATTATGGGTTCAATGGTTCAATCGTCAGATCAACCTGTTCTCTCTCAACTAATAGGCCGGGTTTTTTTTAACGTTATATCGACTAACGTTACAAACGCCGCTTATTATGAACAGGTGCAGCTCACAGATATCTACGTTTTCTGCGCATCGGACTCAATAAGTTAGGTAAGTTACCTAGGTTCGAACGTTTCTGGTTAGGTTAATAGGTCGGATTTTTGACGGAATAGCCAATCAAGTGAGAACGGGATTTGACGATTGTGTTAGACCAGAAAAGTTCGAAAATAGACAACCCACCTTACCGAACCTGCACCGTAGCGGCACTGTAGAAGACCGTAGCGGCACTGTAGAAGGCAGCAGTGACAACAGGAGACAACGGGACATTAACAATGACCGTAACGCAATTAATTTCGATGCCAACGAAGGGTAAAACAAGGTTAAATTTCCAAACACGTCTGACAACTCCAATATTCGTGTTCAACATTTCTGTTATGAATGCAGTTGGTGTCGAGTCAGTTCCCTGTCAGAGCTACTTGGCAAATTTTATGGCAAATACATTTTTTGTTTGGCTTATCACTGCATTGCTATTCTATAATGCGTTTGTTTCATATTTTGTCTATTTTTATGATTTACGAAAGAAAGACAAAATAAAGTGAAGCCAAATAATAACATTTATTCTTAGGAATCTTAGAACATATGTTGTCTTTAACACAGACTGTTATGTTGTCTTTAGAACATATGTTGTCTTTAATATGTGTTTTGATGTTAGTTGAGATCTATGTAGATGTATAATTGGATCTACATGTATACATGTATATGTGTCGCTATACAGGTTAGTCTGTCCTGCAGTCAGACTATCCTCAGCCCGCCCTACCATCTATCCCTAGGTCTATCTACCCCAATTGCCTAACCAGAAACATACGAACCCAAACATTCGAACCCAAGCATCCCACCTAACCTCTCGAGGGCCGCTGTAATGAAAAAAATCAAAAAATCATATTAAACAGCATTTATTTTCACCAGTTCGTCGTTTTTTTTACTCACGATGTGAGCAGAACATCATATTAAAGTAAGTTAGGTAAACAAGGATGTCTTGTTTACTTTAGAGACGCTGAGTTGTTTACCTCTTCAGTCCTCGACCACACATACCTGTGTTTACACTCAAACACACTCACACACACTTTTTTATGTGTATAGTGAAGTGGGGGTATACGTACATGGTGCTATGTATACACGGCAGAAATACGTACATGTCTACACACGGCAGTATGTCTCCCATGTGTACGTATGCACCAATTTTACGACAGGTAAGGTCAAATAGTAACACCTGGACACATATTCATCAGGCAGTCACGCAACCACATCCCGAAACCTATGCATCTTTCCTCGATTATGTCGGGGCTTTTGTTTACATTTGTAAAACAGTTTACATGTTTCGAAACTTCACATCCCATTCCTATTATTGGCCTAGACACCTTTGTAGCACTTCGCAGCTCTAAAAGTGTTTAATAAATGGCAACAAAGTCGCCACGATTGAGGAGTGATGCACACGTAAGTGCTTGATTAATCCTGCTTTAGAGGATTAATCTAGTTGCAGCAAACAAGTTCTTACGGAGAAGATATGAAGTGACTGTCGACCCGGAAGACACGTGAGCCTCGCTCGGGAGAACAAACAATTATTTTATTGCAGGAAATAACTCGACCAATAATGTGGTCGAGTAGAGATAAGTCAACCACACACGGAAGAGCTGGGGCCAGATTCACGAAGCAGTTACGCCAGCACTTACGAACCTGTCCATCTTTTCTCAATATTTGGCGGCTTTGTTTACGTTTATTAAACAGTTAATGAGCTCCGAAGCACCAGGAGGCTGTTTATAACAATAACAACAGTTGAATGGGAAGTTTTCATGCTTGTAAACTGTTTAATAAATGTAACCAAAGCCGTCAAAGATTGAGGAAAGATGTACACGTTCGTAAGTACTTGCGCAACTGCTTCGTGAATCTGGCCCCCTGGTGTGTAAGTGCTGGACCTGGTCACGTCCAGTTGATATAAGGACCCAAACAGAGCTGGGTCCTGTAGCTCAGTAATCTACGTCCTAGAATAACACTCAATGAATCCAGATTGAATGCTGGAACTAGACGGAAACGGTTGGGCATGTTTTTTCATTCACCTTAGGCCTTCTTTATGTGATAGTGTTCATATCCAATCCAGCAAATTTAAATTTGTTCACCGCCATATATACCTCTGAAATGTATATATAGTAAATCTTGTATGGAGAAATATGTTTATATAAGGGAGATATATAATGTGTCTCTTTATATAATGTGTCTCTTTTTTTTCTCCTGTAAAAAACTAAGTTTGCTCTTATTCAATACCGAGTTATTCTTGCATGGTCGTTACCTGATAACCCTCGCTTGTCTGGTCATCGACGCCCGGGGGGAGAGGGGGGGGGGGAACTGCCTGCAGGTGAGAGAGGGGGAGAGAGTAGTGAGTGTCTGAAATTTTGTTTATCTTCCACTACAGACGAGGCCATTCATTTAGATGGTAACCAGCTTATCTACATTCTTTTCTGGCCTCCATGGATGGGACTGGAGTTGTTGTTGTTGTTATAGATTCAGCTACTCGGAACAAGTTCCAAGTAGCAGGGGCTATGGTGAGCCCGTAGTGGACTTACCTGGCACAGGAGCGGTGCTGTGAGTGGGATTGGAGATCTGTTCGCCTGTATATTGTGTAGTGGGTTAGTGAGGTGTGGGTGAGGGGTGAGGGGGGAGGGAGGGAAGGGTGACGGGGAGGGAGGGGAGGGAAGAAGAGTGAAGGAGAGTGAAGGAGAGTGAAGGAGAGTGAAGGAGAGGAGGGGCTAGTTGAAGAAGGGACTTAAACACACAATCTCTTTCTCCATCCTTCAATATCCATAAAATAAATGAGTAGATTGTCTCGTTGACGTCCGTGGTGAAGGAGATAATTGGTCATTACACAGCAAGATAATTAGTCTGTAACACAGAATGTAGAGTAATTATCAGGGGAAAGCGTCTAGCCAATATGACTTAAATCCTTAGATGGATTTAATTGATATGAGAAGAATTATAGCTGGCTCCTGTTGTAAAATATCCTAGGCTCACAAACAAGGCACCCGAGTTCAAGCCAGACAAGACAGAAACGGTTGGACACGCTTCATCTCACCTGATGCCTCTTTTCACCTTGGAGTTAAATATAGGGACCGGGAGTTATACCCAGTTGTGGGTCGCATCCTGGAGAAGGTCAGGAGGCGGTCTAGAGTGACCTTGATAAGTTTAAGTACAATGAAATGAGATATGAGACCTTCTTGCAGGTCGGCGTTCAATCCCCCGACCGTCCAAGTGATCGCCCACAATTCCTCTCCTCCGTGTTATCCTAAATCCTTACCTCTTCCAAGTGCTAAATCGTCGTAATGATATAGTGCTTTTATGCTGATAACTACCTTACCTTATCCTGAACCCATGGGGGATCGAACCCCGACTCTTCAAGAAGTGAGGCCACCCCTGCTACCGAGCAGTTCAAGTTAAAGAGATTACACCATCACTCCCAGGATGACTCACTGTAACTCACCATCACTCCCAGGATGACTCACTGTAAACACAGGCTCGACGCGTGTCTTCACTTCATTCTTAACTTCTCATGCTCAATGATTATATTTTGACTTCTGTCATGTATCATACAAATCACTTTCTTGAAGCTGGTCATATCATTAGGCTTCATATCTTCACGCTTGTAATGATTGATTTTTGAGTTACGTTTCTCTGAGGATTATCTAATCATCACGAAATGAATGAATTCCCATGACTGAACTGTTTCAGTCATGGGAATTTTGTTTCTCCTACAACAAGGGTAGTAGGAGAAGAAAAGATTAAAGTGTTCAGTGAGAATCCACAAGATCTTCTCTGAAAGCTCTTTGTTTTCTTCTTCGAGAATGCGGGTCCCTGCAATTGAACCAGAGGTGATACCCCTATATTATATATATATATATATATATATATATATATATATATATATATATATATATATATATATATATATATATATATTTATATATATGATATCAACTGTAGTATGTACACAACAGTCTGTCAATGGTCAGATTAAATTTTCGTGTCTGAAACGTTATAGTCCGTGACACGCAGGGTGGGGTGGAGGAGGACATGACATGTAGATGCGTTCGTCGCCAAGTCGTTCATAAAGAACCAAAGATGAAGGTTGGGAGTGTATTTAACATATAATACAGTGTTAGTTTGTTTGTTCGGGTCACCCCCGGGCATCCCAGATCTGTCTGTTTTTGTGTCTGTCTTCCAGTCTCACAATGTCACTCATGTAGAGTATTTATAATACACATGATAACATGTAAGTTTAGTTGTTTGATACTGAAACAACACGAGCATCAAGTCACATATTAAAATGTTCGTGCGAGGAAATAATTGCATAGGGAAATTTTGCAATACACAAAGCCAGAGAATATAGCTTAAACACCAATTTTCATTGTGATAATTTTCCGTCAGACCTCGCCCTGTGCAGTTGGTCTCGCTGCTCGGCTGTAAGACCGGCTTACGGTTTTAAATTTTCACATATTTTCGCGAATAGATGAGCCCATGAACGTGGAAATAATTTTAATTTATTGAGTCACTTCAGCTCAGGTGATATTTCTGAGAGTAGGGAATTAAGGCGATCAGTCATGAACATCACGTTTTTGGCCCAGTCTCTGAAGCTTCTTACGAAAAGAAGATTCTTCGTCAGCGAATGTTAAGAGGATTATTGAAAACAATATTTATAAGTTAGGGTATTTAGAAATTATATATATATATATATATATATATATATATATATATATATATATATATATATATATATATATATATATATATATGCGAACAAGCCTGAATGGTCCCCAGGACAATATGCAACTGATATATATATATATATATATATATATATATATATATATATATATATATATATATATATATATTATATATATATAATACAATATTATATATATATATATATATATATATATATGTGTATATCACGAAAATAAACACGTGATTAAGAATGTGACAATGTCAGACCACGGAGGAAAAATGAAACAGGAAATTTCCTGTTTCATTTTTCCTCCGTGGTCTGACATTGTCATATATATATATATATATATATATATATATATATATATATATATATATATATATATATATATATATATATATATATATATATATATATATATAACCTTGCAGGGCCACCTTCACTGCTTGTTTATCTTCAACAACTCGTTGATTTATGCAAGTTAACGTGCACAGCATTTCATATTTATTTATTCTAGTTAAAACTAACGAAAAAGACATTTGTTTTGTTAGGCATTTAGCCCCATTATAGGTTTATCACGTGATGTGATGGAACAGGTAGAAAGGTTCGTAGAACGACAGGCAGATAGTCATAGGGAGGAAGGTCAAGTAAGTTGATCCTGTCAAACTGGCAATGTCATAGGAGTGACAGGATCAAACTGGCAATGTCATAGGACTTGGCCAGGCTTCAGCTGGCTAAGTCCACCTGAGAATACCTCCAAATGCCCTCAGTCTAACTTGGTTAACTTCCCATGCTGACCCGCTGCACCTGAGCTAAGCTCCTGCTGGACAGGCACCTGATATTTCTCGTCCTACTCACCTGCAAATACTCTAGATATATTACACTATTTCCCCGTAGGTACTTGATAGGTTTTGTATTATTCACCTGCAGATATCTGTTCTCTCATGTTCATTTTTACCGACATAATTAAAATTCTAATGAGCATGAGAGGAAAAATAGGTGTAAAACATCGTATTTTTTATTAAATCTTTCGTATCGTCACTAATGAACTTTTAGAACTTCGTGTGTGTGTGTGTTCGGTGAAATTATGGAACACGATTTTCAATACAGAATTAAATGTCGTCGCATGGTTTACTTTCTTGTTTTATTCATGTTCGGATTCATATTCATTCATGTCCATGCACCCACGCACCCCCCTGTTTATGAGTGAAAAAAGTTTTACACACGACTCACAACTGATGACGTTCGAACACTTCGGGAACAAGTGCTTCGCTGACGACTTTTGTTCGAACCACAACGCTGTAAATGCTTCACCCACGTACTACAAATAAAAAATAATCGCCAACAGAACCTAAACACCTAACCTAACCAACGCCAAAATGCTAATATATTACAATTTTAATATATATTTGAGAAAATTCGTATTTTGAATGAACAGCATGAACATCTTCAAGAGGAAACTAGATTTATTCCTCCAAGGAGTGCCGGACCAACCGGGCTGTGGTGGGTATGTGGGCCTGCGGGCCGCTCCTAGCAACAGCATAGTGGACCAAACTCTCACAAGTCAAGCCTGGCCTCGGGCCGGGCTTGGGGAGTAGAAGAACTCCCAGAACCCCATCAACCAGGTATCAACCAGCATGTTAAAGTTGATGAATGCGTCTTTGGGGTCGACCGCTGGATGGAATGGTCTTGGTCTGAGGATAGGTTGGAGTGTGAGAGAGTCGGAAGGAAGTGAAAAAAAACAGCAGTAGAGTCGGAAGGAGTGAATCCCGTGAAGTCTTCTGGAAACTTATCGCGAAAACATCGTCACTGGTGATTCATATTGAATCACATCAACATATTTGTTGCAGATTTCGTGAGATTTAATATTTTTCTCATTGCAGTCAGCATTTTTCTTTCCTTCGTCACGGGTATATTTTCATCGAAAATAAGTTGCAGAATTTCTTTCTTTCTGTATGATATGTCTATCATAATATAAAAATATATATATATTCCATCACTCGCAACAGAAGTTGGCAGTTTTGATAAAGTATTGATAAAGAAAAATAAAGATTAAAGTATCAAAATATATTGTAACGACTCAGCTTTGCCAATGGGAGTAGTGATTTTTATTTAAAAGATGATCACGCAGCATACAGCATTTCATACGTGTTTAACTGTAAGAAATGATAAACTTTGTACGAAGATATTTTCTTTCTTTGAATTCTGAACAACGCTGTGAGTAATTCAAGATGACTATCATCATGTCCCGACCCTTCTTAGCTGGATAGTTCAATAGCTTTGAACAACTTTAAAAAAAAATGCCTTGCGGTTATGTACAAGGTGAATGTCTATGAACAAGATCAATGTCTAAGCTAGGCTTGGTTTGATTAGTTTAGGTTAGGATTGAGTATGCTAGTTTAGGATTGAGTATGCTAGATTAGGATTGAGTATGCTAGGCTAGGATTGAGTATGCTAGATTAGGCTAGGCTTGGCTAGGTTAGGCTTGGCTAGACTTAGTAAGGCTAGACTTAACCATACTGTAATTATTCATAATTACAGTATGCTCTCCCCAGGAACGTGGTTGAGTCATCCTAGCCAGAATACGCTTAGGGTGTCTGGGGAAATTTCTGAGAGTACATAATTGCATAAGGTAAAAGAATCATATATACAGATAAATAACATCTAACTCTATTGCATTACCACAGTAATAACCCTGTTCTTGTGCATAGTTTATTCATCAAAGAATCCTTGAGAACAGACACATTTATGATGGTTTAGCAGCTTGTGTTCTACCTAAATTTATCATAACTACTCACCAAATAATAATTATACAAACATTTTTAACTATATCATATTTTAGTCAGTATTGCAATAGGCGACTCTGATAGTCCTGGATGTTCTCTCTTTAAATACCACATGAATAAAATAAACAAACATTTGCCATTTGACTGGACAGCCAATCAGTGCGTCCATTCCCTCCATCACCCGCTGTTGTGTGTGGGGGGGGAGGTCTACACTCTCCTGTGTTCAATCCCCTCATACTGACACACTTTATCTACTTAAAAACTTAAAAAAGCTGTCAAACAAATAGATCACACAAGGTCTACTCGTTTAAGATCTTAAAAAGATTTTTAAGTTTTTAAAATGACTGATATACCTGAATCTATATTGATTGGTTTTGTCCAATAACCGTATACAATCTTATCAAATATAGCAATTTTAATCTTTGGCAAGCTTGGCGTATACCATATAGCGCATACCTCTAACTTGGTATATCAAATGAACTCGTAACATCAACAATCATTTGGCCTGCCCCTAACTGGTTACTTCTGGCGAAGCAGCTGCCTCTCCCAGCAGCTACTTCTCTCAGTAGCTGTTTCTCCTAGCAGCTGCTTCTCCCAGCAGTCAGTGTATCAAGCAGCAGAAGCGACAAACTTCTTTCATATGACTGCTACCAATATATATATATTGGTAGCAGTCTTTCTTGTAGTTTTATGTAATTGAAATATGACAGAAAGCGTGAGATCGATGCTTCTAGCACGGTTCTTTATATTTCTTATGTTCTTCATTTTAAAAGGAAGTTGAAAAATTAACTCCCCAAAATTCAGTGTACAGTTTTTTTTTATGGCGTTGATATAGGAGATGCGTTACATTCACCTCTCGACATTTTAACAAAGGGTGAGTAGAAGTGAATATAATCTAGCTGGTGCAACCGGAATGTATAACCGAGAGTGAGAGGACTTAGTTGAAGTGTATCTCTAATCTAAGTATTGTTAGATTAGTAGCATTGACTAATAGACCTATTGCAGCTTACCTATTTCCTATGTTCCAGTGTTGGCTGGTGCAGTATGCCGGAAGTTTTACTTTGTTCTCGAAGATGTTTTAACTAGGCGTTAGCCGGCTGTTGATTGGTCGTTGAGTTTGAGTCATTAAGATTGTTGAGAAGGCCTGATGTGTAGTGCTCCGCATGTGACTAATCCTCTATTGTCGTTGTATCTGTCGATTATTTCAGTGATGTTTGTCAGAATATCTAGTTATATCACTAGAACACACGTTCTATATATCTAGATAATCTAGTTATATCACTAGAACACACGTTTTATATATCTAGATAATCTAGTTATATCACTAGAACACACGTTTTATATATCTAGATAATCTAGTTATATCACTAGAACACACGTTCTATATATCTAGATAATCTAGTTATATCACTAGAACACACGTTCCTTGATCGAGTAATCCTTTGCAATCCAATGTAATCCAATGCACATTTTTGCTATGTGTGCATAGTCAGGCGCCTTGAAATAGATGTTGTTCCTTTATATTGAGATAGATGGGGCTGGCAGTCCCCAAGTGGGCCTGTGAAGGCATAGAGAACATTCGTCTCTTTCAAGACGTTCCGTTTGGCATCTGGAGAGTTTTTCACGAGCAAGTATAGTATAGCATCACTCAGCACCAATTCCCTCTCAAGTCCCCCTTTCCTTTGATTTAATCTCGGTGCCAAATCTGTATATGTAAGCGATATCTTTCCTATGATCGCCTCTACTTTGCATAATTGGATATTTAGCAGTTTAAGTATTTTCAAACTGCTGCCTCAGAAATGATTTTTTTTTTAAATGCTAATTTGAGATTTACTTTCGTTTCGAGTGTCTGTCTCAACATCCCAGGACCATGGATTGGATGGAAGGACGGAATGGTACCCAATCACTTGGACAGTCGAGGATTGAACGTCGACCTGCTTGTAGCGACCAAGCTGGTCGATAGATCTCTCTACCGACTAGCCCAAATTTTTGGGTTATGTGTTTTTATTCTTGCAACTATATAGGCCTATAAGTCTGCAATAGCACTATCCTGCAGATCAACAACAGCAAGAACATTCATCCCCTGTAGGCTGGATATTTTAAAATCTGCAAAAAAAATCAAAAATTTTTTTTATATAATTTACGTAAGACAATTTATTTAAAAATGTTGATTCAACACGCTATTTGAAGGCTTAATGAGGACGATGTATGCATACTTGTGTAATGAATGCGTTTTACGTACGTTGGAAAACAAGTCTTGTATAATTGAAGCTCACTGTATATATATTGCTTCAAAACTAACGCTCTAGTTGAAGCTCAGTATTCAAGAAGATATATTAGTCTAGTGGTCGTTGAGAGATAGTGAGGGATGGTGATGAAACTAACGCTTCGATGCCTTAAGTATAGTGAAGTATGGAGTTCATCAATTTACTTCTCTCCCACGAGTACAGTGAAGCATGGTATTGATCAAGCATGGTGAAAGTGAGGCATGTTGAGAAGCTGCATGGTGATAGTGAAGCTGTTGCTTATGGTGATCACCACCACAAGTAACAACTGCTGTACAACCACTAAATAAGAACAGCTGTTGAGATAATTTGAATAACAACAACTGAATTATTCATTAAAAAACAATGAAAAAATTATTTAGCCACCTGTTATTGACAACAGCTGTAGAACCACTACTTTTCGATATAATCTGTAGAGCCACAAAATTAGATTAGCAGCTCAAGAATACAGAATAATTCAGGTCTCAACTACAGGTCTCAACTAACAACTACAGAATAATTCAGGTCTCAACTACAGGTCTCAACTAACAACTACAGAATAATTCAGGTCTCAACTACAGGTCTCAACTAACAACTACAGAATAATTCAGGTCTCAACTACAGGTCTCAACTAACAACTACAGAATAATTCAGGTCTCAACTACAGGTCTCAACTAACAACTACAGAATAATTCAGGTCTCAACTACAGGTCTCAACTAACAACTACAGAATAATTCAGGTCTCAACTACAGGTCTCAACTAACAACTACAGAATAATTCAGGTCCCTTTTAGCCAGGTGATAGGTTAATAGTGTAAAGAGGAGGGAAAGAAATACTAATCCACACGCAGCAGCTTAAAAAATACTTTTTTAAAGCAAGAATATGGAAACAATTTGCAGTAATAGCATTATATACAACTATATAGTACTATATAAAACCTCATGCAACTATATAGTACTATATAAAACCTCATGCAACTATATAGTACTATATAAAACCTCATGCAACTATATAGCACCATATTCAACACAAGCTGATAATGTTGACCAGACCACACACTAGAAGGTGAAGGGACGACGACGTTTCGGTCCGTCCTGGACCATTCTCAATCGACTTGAGAATGGTCCAGGACGGACCGAAACGTCGTCGTCCCTTCAACTTCTAGTGTGTGGTCTGGTCAACATACTTCAGCCACGTTATTGTGACTCATCGCCTGCAAGCTGATAATAATTCAGAACGGACCAAAACGTCGTTAATTCCTTTATTGTCAAATGTGTGAGTTTGTTGTGTTCAATGCAACACTTCTCCTCTGCAATAAAGTCTGCAACACACTTGCCCCTTCACATCAGACTGAGACCAAGAGTCGCTTGCAGGTTCCAAACCATGTTTCAGCAAGATGTTATCTCGCTAAACCGTTTAATCTCAAGTACTCTCAGAGAGGTGTATTTCACAGTATATATTTCACCGAGTTTAATTTAATTCTGTAACTTTCTGGGATTATAGTATGCTTGAAGGCAAGTACCATTGTAGAACGTTGATTGAATTAAGATCGTGGGAGTTGATAGGCATTATACCTTCACACCTAAGTTACCCTAACCTTACCTAACCTAACTTTACCTAACTTAACCTTACCTATTTTAACCTAACCTTACCTATCATAACCTTACCCAACCTAACCTATGCTAATGAAATTTAACCAAATTTAATCTAACCTTACGAATCCTAATCTAACCTAACTTAAGTTACTAACAAACCAAACCTTACCTAACCTAACCTTAATAAACCTAACCTAACCTAACCTAACCTAACCTAACCTAACCTAACCTAACCAGCCCTCATTGTATGCTTGGCGTCGTAGTTATAAAAGTCACATAAAAATCACATTTATCTCAAAATACATCTCTTGTATAAGGGAGAAAAGTAGAACGTATAAAAATAAATGGAGAAAGAGAGAGAGACGAACAGACAGACATACAGAAGAGATATGCACAAATCTACCTCTTCCACATAAGCTGTATCCCCAAGAAAATTATTTGTAGATAAATTTTTCTTAGAAATATAAATATTTGTGTTTTATATTTTCACAATCACCAGCAGCGATTGGTGGTGATTGTGAAACATCACCACCAATCACTGTAAAGATGTACCAATCAATTACTCACGTGACAAACGGAGTTTATATGCGCTTAAACGCGTTGAAAGCGCTGTGAGATTATATATATCGCGCTCATGTCTCCCGCAACGCATACTCGATTAATGGTAATTAAATGGAGAGACAGAGCTAGAAATATTCAACTCTGCAATATATAAATCCTGCAATATAAATCACGCTGAATAGGATTTTAAAAAGGATCATAATTGAAACACAGGGATTTACCAGTTTTTGCCTAGCCAACACCATGTTGTTTTATGTTTTCTGCAGTGAATCATAATCCCACATGAGCTGTTTGGTTCGGTTTTATCATCTGCAATTGAAATCCAAACTTAATACCTGTTATTTGTGGTCTGTGTCTATGCTCTTTTTAAATGTGTTCGTTGGTGTACACACATAATATTAGTTATTTAATATTAGTAATATTTACAATTTATTTACCAATAAGGCTCTGGGGGGGACTCAGAGCCTTATTGCATTTTATTATTTATAAAACTCGTTAGTGTGATTTTCTGAGTGTTAGTTATGTATTTGTGCTGGCAGGAAGTCGGCTTTATCTCTTGGGGTCCTGCCTCTTAGCGTTCACTTATCTGTTTGTCTCTAATCCATCTGGATTTTGTCGTATCAATCTCTGATGCCTTGTAAGGTGTCTATAACCTCTACTTAACCCTCTGGCTAATTTGATCTTGTTTACTTTTGTTTCAATTATATCCGTATAGCTCATTGGTGTTATTATAGGTACCATCCCTCGTGTTCCCTCGTGTTCCCTCGTGTTCCCTCGTGTTCCCTCGTGTTCCCTCGTGTTCCCTCGTGTTCCCTCGTGTTCCCTCGTGTTCCCTCGTGTTCCCTCGTGTTCCCTCGTGTTCCCTCGTGTTCCTCGTTTGTTAAATATGGTCTGTTTACAGTCACTGCCCTCAGATAATTAAATAGCGGAAACGTGTTAAGAAATTATAAAACTTTCAAGGAATTCGAGAGATCAGATAGACAGTTCTACTTAAGAGTAACAAGAAAAGACACAGATGGAGATCAAGTACCGCGGTGAGCCACAGAGATGCTTGAATGTATAATTCCTCACTCTCATGAGAAATGAAATATAGGTAATAGAATGAAATTGGGATTGGAGTAGAAGAAAAAAGGTTACTTAGCAAGCACATTGGTCGTCTGGAGGTTCAGCATCCCTACACACACACACTTACACACACACACACAAACACACACACTCTCACACACACACACACCTCTACGAGGGGCCTCGTAGCCTGGTGGATAGCGCGCAGGACTCGTAATTCTGTGGCGCGGGTTCGATTCCCGCACGAGGCAGAAACAAATGGGCAAAGTTTCTTTCACCCTAAGTGCCCCTGTTACCTAGCAGTAAATAGGTACCTGGGAGTTAGTCAGCTGTCACAGGCTGCTTCCTGGGGTGTGTGTGTGTGGTGTGAAAAAAAAAGAAAAAAAAAAGTAGTTAGTAAACAGTTGATTGACAGTTGAGAGGCGGGCCGAAAGAGCAAAGCTCAACCCCCGCAAAAACACAACTAGTAAACACAAGTAGTAAACACACACACACACACACACACACACACACACACACACACACACACACACACACACACACACACACACACAGAAGTCAAGCGGGATATAAAATACCATCACACACCCCCAAGAGATACTGTAGCATTGGCTACAGGAAAGCATTACAGCTGAAGACAAAGAGGCGAACAGCATGCAGCATAAACATGCACAGTATGAACAATGAACAATACACTGAACCCTCATGGCTACCTGTCGATATCGAATCAATGTTCCACCTCCGGAACTTCTACCTGATCATTCATACCAGCCATTCCCACATTCTCTCATCCCAGTGATACCAAAATACTTTCTCCCCACATATTAATCACTCTTATACGTTACTTTTTCCTATATTTATTGTTTTGTTTTGTTTTAAAAAAGGTTGGGATACTTTCTATAAGTTATTTGGCTTTTTTGAATAGTTCAATTAAGTAATTGGCCACTACACGTAAACATTGGATAAAATAAGTCACAAGAATTGGAGACATCACTGAAAATGGATTTAAACAAATTATTACGGGTGTCGGTAATCAGAGGTGTTGGAAATCAGAGAAGTGTAAGTTATCAGAAATATCAGAGGTGCTAGTTATCAAAAGTGTTGTAAGACAGAACAAGGTTATCAGAGCTATCAGTAGTCAGAACAAAGAGTCACTTATCTGAAGTGAGGATAAACAAAGGTATCAGTTCTCAGAAGTTGTAGTAATCAGAACAAAAGTCGGTAATCAGAGTAGACAGTAATCAGACCAGAATTAAACAGACTCGAAACAGAAATTCTCCATTTGGAGAGGGTGGCAAATAGGAATACATATGCTGTATTCAGTGTTTAAAAACCAATCATTGTGAATCTGAAACACGTTAGATACAGAACTTGAGAGTTATTAAAATCGGGAAATAACTTAACAGCCAGTGATAATCCAACAGTGGATGTATTATCAAACAGTCTGGTGAGTTTCAGCAGAGACGCAACGTTATATTGAAGATTCTAAAATGGAATTTCGCTCTGAAGAGTATTGTGTCGATGGAATAATTAGCGAACACAGAATATTGGAAACTGGAGAAGCGTCCTTGAGAATAGCGGTCAGAGTTCTCTTCTCTGGCAGAATATGGTACTGAAGAGGATTGAGTAGAGGTTTGTTAAGCAAAGGAATTAAACAAGGTTAATATATCTGAGCCTAATTGATTTGCGTAGCTCAGCCAGTACTATAACAAAGGGAGGAGCATTTTTTTCAATGTTTTAAAACAAACATTGGCTTCTCTACTCATATATTGTTAAGTTTATTTCTTCATTTATAATATTCGAGACACCGGCTAACACCTATCTTGAGATTATCTTGAGATGATTTCGGGGCTTTTTTTTAGTGTCCCCGCGGCCCGGTCCTCGACCAGGCCTCCACCCCCAGGAAGCAGCCCGTGACAGCTGACTAACACCCAGGTACCTATTTTACTGCTAGGTAACAGGGGCATAGGGTGAAAGAAACTCTGCCCATTGTTTCTCGCCGGCGCCTGGGATCGAATCCAGGACCACAGGATCACAAGTCCAGCGTGCTGTCCGCTCGGCCGACCGGCTCCAAATCCTAATCCTAATTTCTTTACTAACTCGATGAGAGGAGTGATTGTGAAGGATATAGCAAAGGTGGTGAAGGATATAGCAGCAATGGTGATGAAGAATGTGACAGGAATAGGAGAGAAGAATTTAGCAGGAGCGGTGATGAAGGATATTGCAAGAATTGGGATGTATGATACGGCATGGACGTTGGTGAGGAACATGACAAGAATGGTGACTTTTCCTATCAGAGAGAGATCCTTACAAATGCAATTTAGTAGCCTTTAAAGTCGAACTGCATGAAACGTCTTCTGAGATCTCAGGAAAATGCAAAACACTCATCTTTTCCTGGTTCATCGCAGTTACCTTGTCATAAATCATGATACTCTGAAACAGGTCTTGTCTTCCTTAAAACCACATTGGCCTCTGGAATCATGGTTTGCAACATCTAAGATGATTTACTAATGGTATCCTAATGGTCTTCTCCAGTACATTGCAGGAAATACATGTATGTATGTGTGTGTGTGTGTGTGTGTGTGTATGTATGTATGTATGTATGTATGTATGTATGTATGTATGTATGTATGTATGTATGTATGTGTGATGTTGCTCTGACGGTTAGGGCTTCTTGCATCTCTTATCTTCAGGTATTGCAAATATTTTTGCTGGTTAATTCAGCTATTAAATATCAAATAATATGTCGCAATGAATCTTTTATCTTGAATAAGATTTTGCATCTACTCATTCATCTTGAGTAAAATGACTCATCCGTTTTGTAAAAGCTCTGGTCTAACCAATATTGTCCTTTGATGGTTAATTATATATGGTAAACATTCGACCTCCTCGTATGTAAACCAAACTTACCGGGATTTTTGCTCTTTATTTGGACTCTGTAAATAAATGGATTTAACTTTTTACAACGGAGGTTTAAGGCGGAAATATGAAAATGTTTAAAAGTAGTCATTTGAAGAGCCTGTCTATTTCTGACATTTTTGAGAGATAGCATGACTGGTGAGATAACCGTTGTCGTGAAGAGATAAAATGGCAGGTGAGACAAATGTTCTCGTGGAGAGATAACAGAACAAGTGTACCGGCTGCTATCACGAAGATATAACAGAGCAGGCGGGGCCAATTAACTGTTCTGACTGAGAGACTGCATAACAGGCATATCAACTGTCCTCTTGGAGAGACACCTGTGGATCCATGCATATATAACCTCAACCACCAGCAGCAGCAGTCATCAATTATTCATCGTTGATGTCACCATCAATACCAGTTATTGAGTAAGACAATATTAAACTGATTTCTATTAATTTTTACCATTTTATGTAAAGTGAATCCACGTGATTTTGCGTCCTTGGCAAGTGGTTAATATCTTGGTGCACCGAAGGGGCTTTAATTCAAAAGTAAAGCATATAACATTCAATAGACTATAATAGACATAATAGACGAATTCAATAGACATATTAAACATTATAATGTAAAGCTGGAATATTGGCTGTCTCTCTAGCTGATGTAGTCAGTGGGGGTGTATGGGGTCAGGTTTGTTCATTGGGTGTTTGTGTGTTTGTTTATTGTGGTGAAGTGGTGTGGTGGTGAGTTTGTTCACTGTGGTGGAGTTGTGTGTGTTTGTTCCTTGTTGTGGAGAATTGTTGTTTTCTTGGCGTTAATGAATACAACTGTTTGGTGATAGTCAAGCAAGAAATTTGGGGGTTTTCTTAGGAGAGCAGAACTATAGTTCAGAAGCCTTTTCTGAGTGACGTCCTGAGTGACAGCAACTTCAACACCTCACAACAACACCTCATCACGTTTACAACCGCCTCACAACACCTCATCACGTTAACAACCGCCTCACAACAGTATTATCTCTCAGCAACCTTGAGCCACTTAGCACAGACAGCTCACCTCACCACAGAACACAATCTTACACCTCAACCACTAATTCACCTCAAGGCAAAACGTTAGTTAACACATTACACCAACAATATCACTTCCTACATCAAGGGTGTGTGTGTGTGTGTGTGTGTGTGTTGGCCTGGGTAGTGAGGCTGGTTGCGTGCCTCGACCAGACCACTCTGGGTACTGGTCGACAGTTCATCCCTCTCACTCACTCCGGTCTGCTTTAAGCTGACTGGCTGGTGGCATGGGAGAATGGGGGGGGGTGGGGGAGTAGGTCCTGGACTGTGGAGGCCAGAGTTTAGGTGGAAGCTTTAAGGACACTGGAGTTTATGGATGGTGCCTCTGAGGGCCCCCCTAGGAGAAGACGAATATTCAGGGAGACTGTGATATATGACTCGGAAACTCTGGTAGCCTTAAGTAAAAGTTTGCGGACTTAAGGAAAACTTATACTAAAGGATGGTGACTTGCGTAGATCAGACCTCTGTGGTGGTGGTGGCTCACAAAGTTGAGAAATATGAATGTTAACTTATTGAAACTGATATATATGAATTGTGATTTATATTCAGTCAAAATTTAGAAGATATTCTGTTTTGGTAAGCCTGGAAGTGGTCTTTAAATAGTTATAATAATAATAATAATAATAATATACACAAACACACATAAAACATGACTAGTATCCATAAACAGTCAGAAATATGCTCAACCTGCTTCAGTAATATACGCTATAGCGTACCCAATCTAGAATAGCAGAGTAATAAAAAATATGCCATTTGCATAATTATCTCTTTATGCAAATGCTGAACATATTTTTAATCTAAATATCCGGACACATCATAGTTGTGTGTCCATGCATCACACTCATCATAGAAACTAGCTCCTCAAAGGCTCTCAGGCTAGCCAACTGAGAGAATTCCATCAAGGAGAAGATTACCTCTGCTACGGTTGAGGAAGCATCATTCTCCCGTGGGAGAGTGTGGCTTCAAGCAACGAGAGTGACTTGATATGCAGCTTGAATCTCACTCTACTATCCATCTTAAACTTCTCTCTTAAGGCCAGCCTCCACATGCCAACCCTGAATGGAAAGCAAGTTTCTTGGTGTTGGACGTTGCAATATTATAGCTTTCCTTAAATATATATATATATATATATATATATATATATATATATATATATATATATATATATATATATATAACTGAAAACTTCCCACCCCAGAAGGATTCGAACCCAGACAGCTAAGAACACTATGCACCTTGGCATTCCTGGTATCTTAACCGCTAAACCACACTGACTGTACAAAAATGTTGGTAATCGTGAGACTATTTACCCAATATACGACAGCACTCGGTGGTTAACTTGGGCATAGATATTCCATCGAATCACCTCACTTGATGGGGTCATATGAGCAACACAAATGTGAACAATCTTGAATAGTTCCCAATAAAATATCATGAAAATCAATAAAATTGATTATCAAAGGCCTGTGAGAGACTCAAAGGCAGTACATATATTACATAAAAGCCAAACAAGTGTTGTATCACAATGTATTTTGACAAAAACTGCCCCCCAAAAAATGTAAATAAACTGTAAATTGATCTCTTATTCTTAGTCACCCCAGTGATCTCAGGAAAAATGATCTTATTCTCAGTGATCTCAGGAAAAATGATCTTATTCTCAGTGTTCTCAGGAAAAATGATCTTATTCTCAGTGATCTCAGGAAAAATGATCTTATTCTCAGTGATCTCAGGAAAAATGATCTTATTCTCAGTGATCTCAGGAAAAATGATCTTATTCTCAGTGATCTCAGGAAAAATGATCTTATTCTCAGTGATCTTAGGAAAAATGATCTTATTCTCAGTGATCTCAGGAAAAATGTTTTAAAGAGTATCAAGAGCTTCTCGCGGAACCACTAAGAGCTAAGAGTGTACAACTTCACGTATTAATTGACACGGCTCTCAACCAATAAAACTACAGCAGTCTATCTAAACAACCAATAATAACTAACTATAACAACATCCGCTGTTATATTTCGAAAGTATATTTGGATTTAAAGATGCCTTCACGTGAAACAAACGTTAGTGATATGCTTTTGATGAGTATTTTCCTTCGACTTGGTGATTCATTTAAAAAGCCACAGATGGTCTCTTTTCTCAAGGTGGTAGGGTAATTAGTCGGCGTCGTTAAGTTAGGTGAGTATTAAGGTTCTTAACTGGTTAGGTGAGACACACATGACGCTTGAGATATGGTGAGAACAGGCTTGATGTACATGGCACTTGGGGGGATAGTAGAAGAGATGGTGATGCTGGTAGAGGTGGTGGTGATGCTTAGAGGAGATGATAGTGGTTTTGAGGGTGTGGTAGCGGTGGTGGTGTTGATGGTGTGCGGGGTTGTAATTGTGGTAGCAGTGGTGGTGATGATGGTGTGGGGGGGTTGTAATTGTGGTAGCGGTGGTGGTGATGATGGTGTGGGGGGTTGTAATTGTGGTAGCAGTGGTGGTGATGATGGTGTGGGGGGGTTGTAATTGTGGTAGTGGTGGTGGAGGGAGGACAGCAGCGTGGCTCACCACACATAACTCACCGCCGCTGTGAGATATATGCCGAGAACCACAGCTAAAACACAGGTGTTGAGATGATGAATGCTGGAAGATGAAGCCTCGGAACACACGCTTAATTTATGCACTCTCTTCTTGCGCGCGCGCACACACTCACAAACACACACACACACACACACACCATGGCGGGATCCAAGAGTCAATGTTCGATCCTGCAGACACAATTAGGTGAGTACAAACACACACACACGTACACACATACACACACACACACACACACACACACACACACACACACACACACACACACACACACACACACACACACACACACACACACACACACACACACTCACACACACACTACAGGGGCCTCGTGGCTGAGTGGACACCACATTCATGTGATTGTGATATTTATTAGGTTGGTTGTGAACTGAAAACATGTGTTCTATCTACATATATGCAATTTAGTCACTATTGCCAAGAGAAACGCCGATTCAATGTCGAACTAACGTCACTTTTGAGTACTATCCCCACTGTGCATTGATCGTTGTATCCAGCGACCGTTGTATTCAGCGACCGTTGTATTCAGCGACCGCTGTATCCGGGGAACCTCTAACATTTCTCACTGTTAAAATTGAATAACAATCAGTTATGTGTAAATTAAATATTTTGAATTCATTGTTTACATATTTCTGTTTTGATTTACATTTTCGTAGAATCATTTTTGTAAATATTTTTGTAATAAATTTTACATGCCAAATTAAGTCACAACACTGTTCGAGTGTGTATATATATATATATATATATATATATATATATATATATATATATATATATATATATATATATATATATATGCGTGTATGGGTGTGTGCTATATGTATTTACCACTTATGCCTGTATGATCGAGCTCTTAGCTCTTGGGCCCCGCCTTTCTAACTGTCGGTTGTCTAATATACCAATTCCTGACCTATTTTTCTTCTATCATATTTACTACAAGGTATGTCAGGTATCTTGCCACTTTTGTAAGGTATCTTGCCAGTTATGTCAGGTATATTGTGAGCTGTGTCAGGTATCTAGGCAGCTATGGCAGGTATCCTACCAGTTGTTAGATATCTAGACAGCTGTGTCAGGTATGATGCCAGTTATGTCTGGTTATATAGTTATACCCATCACCCTCTGTGTCCACGATATCACGTCTCGTGTGCTATTCTGGTATCATGTCAACACAACACTGAGCGTTCTACCAGCGATAGACATGACCCGTATTGCTGAGAAACCAACAACAATATTACCTAATCAACAATTTAGTAAACTTCAAGACAAGCTGGTGTGAGGGGGGGGGGGGGGAGCAGATTTGCCTACTCAAGGCCTACTGGTCTAGTGTAGGCTAATAGGCCCTCTGATGTGTTGCTCGTTAACTCTTGTGATCTTTTGTCATACCGAATAATGTCATAACAGTGGGATTGAGAAGAGGCTGTGGCAGTGATGTTCGGCGTTCGGACACTGGTCATAGGGGTTGGGGTTCGAATCCTTGGTTTTTGGTGAAGGATATGACAGCTTGGAAAAAAATCATTCTCTCTCTCTCTCTCTCTCTCTCTCTCTCTCTCTCTCTCTCTCTCTCTCTCTCTCTCTCTCTCTCTCTCTCTCTCTCTCTCTCTCTCTCTCACACTTGAAAGCGTCATATGACAAAGAGTACCGGGAAGACGGGACACCACAAGCGTAGTTCTCATTTTGTAACTACCATTAGGTAATTTCACACACACACATGCAGTTATTGTGCTTATAGTGACCCAGAACAATTAATTTTATAGCAGTACAAACACACACAAAACAAAATTAATTTAAGTTGCCCCATTGACTAATTGACTTTTCTTATTCAAGTTCAAGTTCAAGTATGTTTATTGAGATAAGCAAGAAATACATCTCAAAGGGATAGAGTAGCTTAGGCTATTTCTACCCCCCTTCTTTTCTTATGGGTGTAGCCTATCATGTAGTATTATACTATTGTACTATAGTAGTACAATACTATATGTATTGTACTATTGTATAGTAGCTTATGAGCGCACATCAGTGACGCTTTCAATAATGTACAACTTAGAAAGTTTTTCATTTCGACTGGTACACAGGTTGACAGCAAGTTACAGCAGACAGGAAAACTATTTACTGTATTCTCACTGTAATCTGAATAAAAAACGACGCTGAAATCTTTTAAGCTTTCAGCTCCTACGACTGTAGCGATACAAGGACTGATACAGTAATTTAAGCGCTAAAGACACATCAATTTATTTAAAAAAAAATACAGTCATTTATTCGAAAAAGTCTATGATTTATATGCTAAAAATACAACAAATTATGCGCAACACAAACAACAATTCATGCGCTAAAAATACAACAAATTATGCGCAACACAAACAACAATTCATGCGCTAAAAATACAGAAATTTATGCGCTAAATATACAACAATTCATACTCAAAATATACAGCAAATAATTCGTAAAAGAGACAACAGTTTATACGTCAAATCCTCATTACAATCATTGAAGTTTTACTGAAGAACTTTGTAACATTCTCAAGAACACATCAAGAAACCCCCGAAGAGATGAGGTTGAAGTGTCGGAACATAGAGCAGTAAGTGGCACAGAGGAACAGAATAAGTGTCTGAGAAGAGAGGAGAGAAGTGCAGACAAACATACTCTTCTAGCTGTGGCTGAGCGAGGCTGAACAATCTCGCTCCAAGAAGAGAAAATCTCCTTAAACGAGATGAGTGTCAATCACGTTGATAGGGAATTGATTACCCTCAAGGAGACAATCAGAGTGATGGACGACTCAGAGACCGGCTCTGATCGCTTATTCTGAGTGTGAACAGATGGTGACAGGAGTGGCGGACTTGGGGGTGAGCTGATTTTGATGAAAGAGAGAGAGAGAGTGAGAGAGAGTGAGAGAGAGAGAGAGAGAGAGAGAGAGAGAGAGAGAGAGAGAGAGAGAGAGAGAGAGAGAGAGAGAGAGAGAGAGGCAGCTGGGTGGTGGACTCACATATACTGACATTTTGATGTGTTTGTACGTTCAGTTGGGATAACAGTTCATTGGTACTAATAGGAATTAGGGATCCGTTACGACTATCTTGGGTAGGGTTGTGGGGTCGTGTTTAAGCTGTAAGGTCGTATTTCTCCTGCAGGGTCGTATTTGTGAAGCGAGGCCGTCGTATCTGTTCCTTGGGAAGAGGATTATACTGTTGAGTTACTTGAAGATTCAGAAAATATAATTTACCTTTGAGAAGACGAGCCATGCCTCTCGCTGTGCCCTGACTAATCTGCACGGGAACTACGTTGTTTGCAGTTTACTATCAAGTAAACTGTAAACTGCTCAGTGTTTCCCTTGATAATTCCTTCCTTGTCAGATACTAGATAGATATCAAGTTCTATCACCTCCCAGTAAACCGTCGAGCCAGCTGATAGTACTGAGAAGAGATGGAATCCTTTTTAACAAACTTAAGAAAGATTCAGCGATAAAGAGTTTACAATTTAGGGTATCTTAGCGTAACTTATTTGTAATATTGGTGGTTTAGAGTACTCTCTTGTTTACTAAAATGTTATGACTTTTGAAAACAAAATTTGATTTTGAAAAATCTAGTTTGTTTTTGTATCTATTTCCATTTGAGCTACACTTAGTAGCTCAAATGGAGCTCCTAAAATATTCTCTATTGCAACTTATTTTTTGTTGATCGTGCATATCAATTTGTGCAATAACATCATGTGCTTGAGGCTACTAACTTCCTAGGTAAGGAAGGTAATTATCAGGAGAAAATGCTAAGAATGAAAAAAATTTGTAATTTTTATATCTCTCTCTCTCTCTCTCTCTCTCTCTCTCTCTCTCTCTCTCTCTCTCTCTCTCTCTCTCTCACTCTCTCTCTCTCTCTCTCTCTCTCTCTCTCTCTCTCTCTCTCTCTCTCTCTCTCTTTTATTTTTTTAAATTAGGACTAGAGTTCATTAGAAATTGTGCTGATATTCCCAATGAAGCCGCGAGTTAAAATCTGTTATCCTACATCAGCTAATCTAAAGTCTACGTCTATAGAAGCTCAATTATTGGATGAGTCTATCATCTGTATCCATTGCCAAGCACTAAACATTTTTTTATGATGTTAAATAACATTTCAGAAGGGAATGGGATGAACCAAGAGCTGGAGCCTTCACACACGATCACTTGAGTGTATTTCCTCGTGATGAGCAAACCTGTTCCAGATACGAGTCGGTCTGGGAATGAATATATTTACGTAACTAATTGATCAATCAAGTGTATTGTGCTCTTCTATTTCTTTTCTTTATATTCCTTTTTCTTTCAGCCTATTTTTACACCTTTCAATATGTCAATTTTCCTTCGTCAGGCAAACACAAAAACGCTCTTTGGGATTTACATTATTTTTTTTCCCCCAGTTCAATATTCCCAAACGTGGGTAAAAAGGTATATGAACAACGCATAAATATAAGGGAACTAGAACAAGCGGAGTAGGTCAGGTCAGGTCAGCCGGGCTGAACAGGGCAAGTTTTGAACCCTCGGGCCCCTCGCAAGCTGAATTGTCCAGTCAGAACGTCGATATATTGTCCAGTGAGATTGATGTTTAGAAGTCGTATTGTTCAGTTAGACCTATGGTCCACGCGTTTAATTGTCCAATGAGATCATGCCGCTCAAACTGAATTGTTAAGTGAGACCTTAGTGTAAAAGTCGAATTGACTAGTTAGAGTACTCGGGCTAAATTGACTAAATCCTACCCATGAAACACAAGGTGAATTGTCCAATGAGACCCTGAAACATAACCTGAACTGTCCAATGGAGCCAATGGTACTTAAGCTAAATTATCCAATGAGAATAATCATTTAAGAGCCGAAGGGATCAGCTGACCCATTACAACAGCTGGTAAAACTCTCAGTTATTAGTTCAAAGCAATTAACATTTTTATCATAAAGTTTGGACCACCTGGACCACTTTTATAAACTTTAAAATACTACAGCTAAAATGTTGTTGAATACCAATTAGTGAGAAAGGCAAGGAAAGGGAATTGTCAAGAGAAAGTTCCAAGCCATTCTGGATCAGGATAAGGATCTGAGATGAAACTAGGAGGGGGGGGGGGAAATGGTGAGCAACCACTTGGACGGTCGGGGATTGAACGCCGACCTGCATGAAAACGAGGCCGTCCTCCTACCGTCCAGCCATAGTAGTTGGGCCAATTAGTGAGAACGATTTAGGGTACTGAAACAGATCACTCACCTGGCGCATTTTGTGAACCTCTGCTTACATGATCAATAGATTACACCTCCCAGCTTACACTGGCTCAAGGATCGGGGACACATTCACTAATTGATCAGTAATCCCGCCAGCATAGCATTTAAACGTTGTCTGTAAACTGTGGGTGGAAATAAACAACATTACGATACGCGTTACGCAGGTCACAAGAGCACGACTGGCCACAAACAAACCAAAGCCACAAACAAGCCAAAGCCACAAACAAGCCAAAGCAACAAACAAGCCAAAGCAACAAACAAGCCAAAGCCACAAACAAGCCAAAGCCACAAACAAGCCAAAGCAACAAACAAGCCAAAGCAACAAACAAGCCAAAGCCACAAACAAACCAAAGCAACAAACAAGCCAAAGCAACAAACAAGCCAAAGCAACAAACAAGCCAAAGCAACAAACAAACCAAAGCAACAAACAAACCAAAGCAACAAACAAACCAAAGCAACAAAGAAGCCAAAGCAACAAAGAAGCCAAAGCAACAAACAAACCAAAGCAACAAACAAACCAAAGCAACAAACAAACCAAAGCAACAAACAAACCAAAGCAACAAACAAACCAAAGCAACAAACAAGCCAAAGCCACAAACAAACCAAAGCCACAAACAAACCAGACCAACAAACAAACCAGAGCAACAAACAAACCAGACCAACAAACAAACCAGAGCAACAAACAAACCAGACCAATAAACAAACCAAAGCACAAACAAACCAAAGCAACAAACAAACCAAAGCAACAAACAAGCCAAAGCCAACAAACGTAACATGACAGAGACGACGTTTCGGCCCCGTCGTTGAGCCGCCCTTGTCAAATCGGGACGAGTTAATAGGCACTTAAGATCAAGTCGTTTGCTAGTTTAAGTTCCGTCTGCCACTTCTCAGTTCTAAAGTTAACTAAAGGTTCAGATCACGCCAATAATACCGCTCTTAAAAGACGTTGAACGCCCCCAAAAATAGCATACAATTTTTATTTAACCTATTTAATCTAAGTCGAGAATTTTGAACACCGGTGAACTGATTGATTCATCAATAACACAAGATGACATTTGAGTAGACTAACCACCCTTGAATGTATCTTAAATGATCTTAGGGTGCCATCTATTAGGTCCTAATAGGGGTCCCACGGTGAGTCTCTATGGAGATTCTTATGAGGGTTCCTCTTAGCGCCCTCTGGGGGCTCCAAGAGGATCTGGGACCTCCCGGAGGGCCTTTTCCACCATGAAGTATATGAGGAGAGCCTTTCGCTGCTCAAGAAGGTAACGTAAAGTACATAACGGTGTATATCAAACTGAATAGGACGGTGATTTAATAACATACAATTTGCATCGCGTCGTATAGGCTATTGATCAATTAAACTATTGTCTCACTAGGGCAGCGTAGTTTTGTTGCTCGATAAGACGGAGATACGTCTTACTTTGCAAGACGTCTCTGGTCCTTAAGCTGATGCAAGCCGTTCATTTTTCATCGATTGAGCAATACCTAAATTGGGCTGTCCGAGCGCTAGACATATATATGTGAGCTGATAAAGATGGTTGGATGACGAACAAGGCCATTGAGCCGCTTCTGTGCTTGGATAATGACCAAACTTGTGAGGGGGGGGGGGGGTCGACCCCGGGAGAGTTCCGATACAAGGTAACAAATGACTCAAGTTATGACAGGGGTCCGTTGCCCTCTGTTGTCTCCTCTGTCTCTGTTGTTCAACGGTAATGTTAATGTAATAATGATAGTAGAGACAATAATGGTAATAATATTAACAATGATAATGATAAGTGTCTTATTATTTAACAGTTGGTTACTGTATATTGAAATTAATCTTTTGTGAATATTTAATTTATATTCACGTAGCTATGGACCTTTGATATGTATGCAGTTGACTTTGAGAATGTATTTGCAGAAATATATATTTTAAAACATGAGAAAATGTTACGCAATTCGAAGAGGGATGATTCATTCATTTTGGATTCATCCCATGTCTGGCCTGAATTTTCAGAGAATATCTAGTGTTATAAATAATATGAAGTGTTCGACATCTGTATAATTCATTTAGTGAGGGACAGGAAGAATGTGAATCTGTATATGTATACTTTAGGCTTGTAACGAGGTTCCCTTAAGGTTGAACTACTGACCTTCCCTCAGGATTCAACCCTTCAACCCCCCCACAACAGCTGCCTAACTCCCGGGTATCTATTTACTGTAGGTGAACAGATGTATTAGGTGAAAGGAACCACTTTTGTCCCTCCGGAGAATTGAGCCATGGATTCTCGATTGTGTCAAGAACGAAGCCAACTGTACTACGAGACCCCCTCCTAAATAAGTATGATTCAATACACGAATATCAAGGATCAATATGCAGGCGATGAGTCACAATAACGTGGCTGAAGTATGTTGACCAGACCACACACTAGAAGGTGAAAGGGACGACGACGTTTCGGTCCGTCCTGGACCATTCTCAAGTCGATTGTCCATGGACCATTCTCACAATCGACTTGAGAATGATCCCGGACGGACCGAAACGCCGTCGTTCCTTCACCTTCTAGTGTGTGGTCTGGTCAACATACTTCAGCCACGTTATTGTGACTCATCGCCTGCACACTAATGGTTTCCCAGTTCATCATCTTCTGCCACTACCGAATTAATTTTTACATCTCTCAATATCTTAAAATAAAGTTTCTTTTTGTTATAATTAATTATAAATGAAGTCTTCCTCGCGTCGATTACACATAAAATCGATTTCCTAGTTTAGTAATTTGTTGAGGCTTCTATCATTAATTTGGTTCTGTTATTTTGTGTAATAATGTTAATTTCCTCCGTGGTTTCTTGTCAAGCCTTATGGATTATTTTGTATTCATCGTAAAGCCTTCATCGTTCTTTATATTTCCTATGCTGCCTATTCACAGTTGAAACGTTCGGTGGCTTTGACAAGTCTCTCTGCAATGGACGAAGGTTCATTGCAGAGAGTATCCTCCTCTTGAAAGGTTTTAGACACTGTAACCTCAAAAAAATATTGAATGTTCTCTCGTTTTCTTTCTCTTTCTCTCTCTCTCTCTCTCTCTCTCTCTCTCTCTCTCTCTCTCTCTCTCTCTCTCTCTCTCTCTCTCTCTCTCTCTCTCTCTCTCTCTCTCTCTCTCTCTCTCGCTCTCTCTCTCTCTCCCTCTCTCATTTTTTTAAGAGAGAGGATCAAGCACTTAATGTTATTGTATGCTGAGCCAAGATAAAAAAAAAAAGCAATTACGCTGATCTGCGGTTAGATTTTGAGTATAAGAACTAGCTGCACTTACCAAAGATGTAATGGCTTCTCCGGCTTGTAATGTTTATGCTTTTCTACACGGAACTTTAAAGTATCGTAAGGTGGCACCTCTGATCTGATCTTATGGTCTCAGATGATGCTCGTATCTCTGATCTCGTCTCCTGATCTTAGATGATGCTGGTACTTCTGATCCGATCTTGTGAACTGGGGATTTTGGTACCTCTCGTCTCGATTCCTAGGTTTCAGGGCTTGTATTTGGGCGTCTTCACACTAAGCATTCCTGCCACATTCATACTGAAGTATTTTAAAGTATTAGAGAATTACTTTTATTGTCAATAAGTCGATGGATCAAAATATTGTTGTGGCAATGCCTCTTTTTTTCTAGGATTATTAAAAAAAATATTTGGACTGGTTAAGGCATTACCACCGAGTGTATAATAACCTTAGAAATTATGATATTGTACGGAATAGTCTAATAAAACGGGTGACAAAACTACTTTGTTCTCCCCTTTGTGGGATTTCTAGTAACAACATCTATATTATCGTACAATTAAGAGATTTTCTGAATACCATAAACGTGAAAGTTATTCGTGTTCTATGTTCTCGTAAGCTCTGTGCAACCATAATAACTTAGCTCTTACACGTGATAATTGCCTTACCTTACTACTCTATAGATATTTTATTGAAATACTCTGGTTACGACAGTATGATGAAATAAATCTCACATCACATATGTTACAGGAGACGGCAGTGAACATTAATTTTAAATGACCCTCATTTAAATGATTTTAAATGAACATTAATGACCCCCTCCTTATTATCATTCAAAGCGTGAAGCTCATGTTTCGTCCCTTTAAAACAATAAAACATTTATATAAAACTATATTATCCCACTATTTATTCTTGGCCAAACGGACATAAACCTACGTTAGTGAGGAGGGACCTACAACATTCCTTCTAATTGTTCTTGTCTTCTTCTCCGAGGTTATGGGTCCCTTTTCAAGCTGGAGGTAGTACCCTCCTTTTATGCCTAATCTAGATGGGGGGACACGTCGATGACTGGGCCGACCCCTATTATGTATATATCAGAAAACACTATGGGACTCGGAGGCCATCATTTCATCTCCACCTACTTGATAGGGGGTCGCCGTGGGAGCCGACATTTCCTCTTAAAACCAGGCAATAGGGGTGGACCCTTACTCAGCATTCACAGTCCCTTAATACCCAGCAGTCACCCTGCAAAGTTTAATGAGGATATCCATATATATATATATATATATATATATATATATATATATATATATATATATATATATATATATATATATATATATATATATATATATATATATATATATATATATATTCATTCTAGTAATACATTACATGTTTTGTGTTAGCCAGGAAACAAGGGCAGGGTAGGCCCTCATCTTCTGCATCTCTCACATTTCCCCCTCATTACGGGGCTTCCCACCGGTCGATGAGAGAGAGAGAGAGAGAGAGAGAGAGAGAGAGAGAGAGAGAGAGAGAGAGAGAGAGAGAGAGAGAGAGAGAGAGAGAGAGAGAGAGAAAGAGAGAGATACAGACAGACAGACAGAGAGAATGCTTTTGTTTTCCTCTTTGTTACGGTACAAGCATTAATGACGCTTCATGCTGAGCATTAACCTGTCCACATTGCGTGTTTCAGTATATCAGAACAGTTGATATCATGTAGTTTTCCTGATAATGATTTGTACTGGTTGTTACTGGTATGGCTTCTGTTTCTGAGTCTGACTGCGGTAACCGGGCCGCTTGTTGGTTGATAAGTGTCAGACCTGGCGTTAGGACCCACTGTATTGGTTGATAGGTGTCAACAAGGGTTTGCCTCCTTCAGACTGTCCCGTGTGGCTGGTGATACGAATCAAATCAGCGAAGAGAACGTTTTCCCCTGTGACTTTCTAGCACATGATATTTTCCTGAAATTAACTCAGCCCCAAGACCGGTTCTAATATACGACCAGCGAAACGATGCTGGCGTCAGGAATTTCATCTTTTCGCTCTGCAATATAATTTGCAACGTAATATCCAATTTTCGCCATTAACATTTTGAACCGCGAGTTGTGACCCCAAATTAGGCCTGAAGCAGTTGTTCTACCTGATTGCTTGGAGTTTAGAATGCTCCTGCAGGTGATTCCACAATATGTTTAATTACAATAGTTCAAATTGTTCAGGTATCTCAACTATTTCTCATGTATTATTATCATATTATCATGCCCGAAACGCTTTGCGTAATAGTGGCTTTAGGCATTGTATGTACTAGCTCTACCTATAAGTCAAACAATCCTTGTAAATATTTATTGTATGTATGTACCTTACCTAAATAAAATTGCATTGTATTGTATTGTATTTTATCATGATGGTCGATCCGAACGTTGTTGACTCTGGGTTTCAGCTATCAAGGTGTTGTCCTGTGTTAAACTATATGTTCACTATGTGGGGAAATAGTTTTGGGTGTACTTACTTAGTTGTGCTTATCTAGTTGTGCTTGCAGGAGTTGAGCTCTGGCTCTTTGGTCCCGCCTCTCAACTGTCAATTAACTGATGTACAGATTCCTGAGGCTACTGGGCTCTATCATATCTACATTTGAAACTGTGTATGGAGTCAGCCTCCACCACATCACTGCCTCTTGTTAACTACTCTGACACTGAAAAAGTTCTTTCTAGCGTCCCTGTGGCGCATTTGTGTACTCAGTCTCCAACTGTGACCCTTTGTTCGTGTGTATTCACCTAGTATTCACCAAGTTGTGCTTGCGGGGGTTTGAGCTTTGCTCTTTCGGCCCATCTCTCAACTGACAATCAGCTGTTACTAACTACTAATTTTTTTTCCACGCACACACACACACACACACACACACACACACACACACACACACACACACACACACACACACACACACACACACACACACAGGAAGCAGCTCGTAACAGATCTCTAACTCCCTGGTACCTATTTACGGCTAGGTAACAGGGGCATTCAGGGTGAAAGAAACTTTGCTCATTTGTTACTGCCTGGTCCGGGAATCGAACCCGGACAACAGAATTACGAGTCCTGCGCGCTGTCCACTCAGCTACCAGACCCCCTAAGTGTGTGTGTGTGTGTGTGTGTATGTGCGTGTGTGTGTGTGTGTGTGTGTGTGTGTGTGTGTGTGCGTGTGTGTGCGTGTGTGTGTGTGTGTGTGTGTGTGTGTGTGAGTTTAATATTGTGTTGTATTTAGCCCTGGGTAAGGCGATTTATCATCAGAATTTTTAGATAAATCTCTCGTGGCAATTTATTACCCAGAATAGATACATTGTACTTGATTCTGCTTCCCAATGTTCTGTTTATCACGGCTTGTTTACCTCCTGATGTGTCTAAAATTATGTTTATCAGAAAGCGTTCAACGTAATTTACCAAACCACCAGAGTATGAAATTTGTTCACACACAAAAATTAGCATATAGCACAAACATAGATGGAAATTGTATATGAAAAGGCACCACAAGGAAGTAACTTAAAATTGGGATGGAAATGGTGTGTCATAGTTTCTCTGAAACATACATGTGTTCGTTCCCATTCCATTCCTTTGACATTTTCTTCTAGGTACATCACACTATTAATAAATCAAATTAAATAAGTAATTCATTAACTGTTGTACATTAATAGTTCACAGAAAGTGACAATGCGTTATTTATACAAGAGTATAATATTCATTATTCTAGCATTATTCTAGCATAATACTAGAATAACACGAAATCATTATAAATTGTGCTCTGCAATATTGCATAAATAGATTCAAAATATGAAATATAATATTTGAAATGAATTAGTATACTAAGCAACATTGGGTAATATTATACCTACATAACACATGGAAATATATCAACAACATCGGTTTTTGCAATGAAGGTAAACTTTACTGCCTAGTATCAATAAAATCACAATCTGATTGGTTGCAATTTGTAATAATATTCGAATGTTCTGTGGAGAGTTTGGTACACATGAACTATCCTGATAGGCTCATACTATCATGGAAAGGAGACAGTCTTAAGCCTGATTACATGAACTAGTATACTATTCATAATTCTTTCTTTAAAAAATTAAAATGTGAAAAAATATAGACGTGAATCGATTTTTTTTCAAGATTCAAAATTAACATAAACAAATATATACATCACAAGGAAGATAACAGTAATTACTTTACAATATTATAACCAATTATGAAAATAAATCTGAAACTCATCTTTCCTGTTTGTGACCTGCACGATGCTATTATTAAGTTTTAGTAAATATTAAACAAAATATTACATATGCTCTAATAGGTTTAACAGGACGATAGAGTGACGGTCTCACTTCTTGCGGGTCGGTGTTCAATCCCCGATCGTGCAAGTGGTTGGGTACCATTCCTACCCTTCTGTCCCAACCCAAATCCTTATCCTGACCCCTTCCCAGTGCTATGTAGCCACAATGGCTTAGTGTTTTCTTCTGATAATCTCCTCGCCTCTATAATATTCCTCTCGAATTGAAAGTAAGTAAAAAATGTATTGAAATAAAGCTCTTTGTATCGTATTAATTTAGGACCTCGAAGTACAATTAGCTTCTTTATCGACTCACACTCTGGGATCCCGGGTTCTATTTCCAGGCGGGACAGAAATGGTTGGGCACGTTTCCTTTGACCTAATGCATCTGTTCACCTAACAGTAAATAGGTATATCTTCAGATCTTGAGATGGTTTCGGGGCTTAGCATTATGTGCATCAGACTTATCAAAAGTGAATCGCAAAATCATAAAATAACCTCTTCAGTCTTATTGGGGTTATTTCTTAACCACTCTCTAAGGCCTATAACTAATTCTCCAACATTACAGCCCACAACAGTCTCCTTGGTCCCTATTTTACTGCTCGGCGAACAGAGGCATCTGGTGTAAGAATTAATTTCACCATGACAAATGTTAATTAATTCTTCCTTGCCACAGTTTTCTCTCTCTCTCTCTGTCTCCATATTTTATCTTCAAATATATTCTCTCCCTCTCGCATTGCTGTTGCATTTCTCTGCTCTGCAATTTTCATCTGCATTCCACAGCTCGTCGCATGCAATGTATTTTCTTCCGTTGGTGAAGCGGTACAGAATTTGTCTTCCACTGAGAATTTAATTGTTCTGTCTTCCTCTCCCGAGTCTAGCAGACATTATGTCCGCTATTGTATTCATTTCTCCCCAACACGACGTATAAGAACGACGCAGAAACGACGTTACGGCAACTTAAAGAAAACGCTGTGGTCATGCAGACAGAAATCATAATAGCGTGATATATCAGATGAATAAATCCCCAAGGGCTGTTATGAGGGCTCGAACGCACGTCCGGGATGATCCCCGACGTACGGGATGTATGCAGTAGTAGTGTTGGTTTAACGTTTAAGTAACGCTAATCTCCACTACTGTACCCACTAAGTATATGACGTGTCCAGAATTTATCAATAATATTTACGTTATCCCCTTTACGAAACCTGTACATCTTTCCTCGATCATGGCGGCTTATAGTCACTATTTTACTAAATGAGCTTCGAAACGTCACAACCCAATGTTGTTATTGTAATAAACAACTTCGTAGTAGTTTGGAACTCCTGAACTGTTTCATTGCGACAAATTAAGCCGCAATGTTTGAAGAAAGATGAAGAGGTTTCGTAAGGGAACACTTAATTGCTTGATGAATCAAAGGACAAGCCGAAACCTCATCACTGCGAGATATAATTAAGAAATATAATGAATATTACTGAATATAATGATGGTCATCGTGTAAAAAACAATTATTATACGTGTGCAGACGATGAGTCACAATAACGTAGCTGAAGTAAGTTGCCCAGACCACACTCTAGAAGGTGAAGGGACGACGACGTTACGGTCCGTCCTGGACCATTCTCAAGTCCGGATTTGAGAATGGTCCAGGACGGACCGAAACGTCGTCGTCCCTTCACTTTCTAGTGTGTGATCTGGTCAACAGTTATTATACATCTCTTCTTTCGTTCATGTGCATTAAAAGCAATAATATTGACGAGTTACATTTTATTATATTAAAAAATACTAGTTAAGAGGAAATTGGATCGCCAATTAAATTTATTTTGATCACGTAATATGGTTGAAGAAAAGAGAGAATATCTCAAGCAAGAAAAGCTGACTAGGAACAGAAAATGAGAATATTTCTAACAAGAAAATGGAACTCGAATAGAAAACGAGAATATTTCAAGCAAGAAATGCTTACTGGAACAGAAAACGAGAATATTTCTAACAAGAAAGTGGTACTGGAACAGAAAACGAGAATGCATCAAGCATGAACAATGTACGGAACAGAAAACGAGAATAATTCAAGCAAGAAAATGGTATTGGAATAGAAAATTGAAATTCATCATGCAAGAAAAGGAACTGGAACAGAAAACGGGATTTTTTCAATAGAATAAGAATGTCTATCAAATTGACGAAAAAAAAAATACCGTTTTAAACACGGTGATTTAGTATCATTTAATAAAAACATTCAAGAATACAATACAAAAAATACAAAAAAACAGGTTACACAATAGACAAAAATCTCATGATTTTTTGAATCATGAGATGATGCTGGTCTTGACTCATTGACTGACATGCACAAAATTGTTCATACCATGCCATTATAGACGCAACTAATTGCTAACAAATTCGAATGAGTTTACACTGGTCGTTCAATAGATTACCGACCAATACATAGATTCAGAGAACATACATAATTACAGCTGTCATGTTGTCGGAGCGGTATATTAATTTGCAAGATGAATTATATCAAATTAGTAATAATAATTGATTTCAACAAATAATAGTCGAGGTGGTATTGGAAAATAGGTTATAGCTCGTTATATGAATATGTTGCGTACACACGATGTATATTACCAATTATTACGTGACATTTTATTTTAAATTTTGATTTAGAAGGGTGTTTTTTGCATGTGATTTATATATATATCCTTACAGAATGTGGGTGGAGTGTACAGCCGTATTTCTAATAATTTCTTTGGAATTACCTTCATATTTTTCGCCCAATTCTCTAGTTCATTAGGAATGCGAACAAATCCACAAGGGCCGTGACGAGGATTCGAACCTGCGTCCGGGATCATCCCAGACACTGCCTTAATCGACTGAGCTATCGAATCCTCGTCACGGCCCTTGTGGATTTGTTCATTTGATGCATTACGTTAGTGTGATCTCTGTGTGTGATTAAGAATGCGACTTTATATTTGCTTAAGATGTTTGTGTGTCTTGAGTCGGTCTCGAGCAAGATAGAGAACATGGGAGGGTGTATTGAGAGTGTATACACCTGGTGTATTTAGACCTCTGAACTTTGGTGCTGTGTTCTACATTGTATTATAGATCTGAAGGCTTTTTATATTTTGTTACGAAATAATGGAATTATTTTTTTTAAGTAATCTCAAAATGCGATTTGGATCTCAATTAGCATTCAAGTATTCTATTGCCATTGGGCTGAATTCAAACACATTACTCAGGATTGTTCTATGCATTCGTGTAGAGACTTTCAGACTTCAACAAATCTTTTAATGTACTATAACAAGCTTCATGAATCAAGTCTACAACCACTTTTTTATTTTGTATTCAGAATATCAATAATATTATCCATGACAATTGAAAAACAGAACATGTAAAGCTATCACACGTTTTTCTCTGTTTTTCCTAAACACGAAAGCTGAAAAGGATTATTTTCCTCGACCCGTTCACATGACAGGCACAGATATCGGTGTGATAACACAGGTAATCGAAGGATCAGCCTCTCATTAATATTAATCTGATTATCGAGGCTCAGGTAATATGATTTAAGTTCGCATTGGAGACAAATTATTTAATCGGGTACTTGGTTACTGATCCACAGAGCTTAATACGGATTATGTGAGAATGTTAGAAGAGCTGGGGAGGTGGAGAGGAGACTTATTTCTCCGTGGAGAAATAAGGTAGAGAGGAGACTCTTATTTCTTCATCAGAGTAAAGTAGAATGAAGATCTTATTTTTCACATGTGGTTATTCTGCATACTTGGATCAGTGTTTTTGTGATCATTGTTGCGTATATATAAGTGTGTGTGTGTGTGTGTGTGTGTGTGTGTGTGTGTGTGTGTGTGTGTGTGTGTGAGTCAAACGAAGAGACTTGGAGACACAGTGAACTTAAGCCTTGCACAGACCGGTGGACCAGCTTTAAGGCTTGCCAGAATCCGGGAACGGGTTTGTGGACTAATTGGAAAGCTTGATGGGTTTCCCATCGATCCTTTTCAGGATTTACACTGTTATAGAAATTTGCGTGTGGCGTCCTTGCAACAGAATGCCTTACACTGATAAACGTAAAATTCATTCAAGTACTTTTGAGTTGGCTGTTCAGAAGACAAATATTATATATATATATATATATATATATATATATATATATATATATATATATATATATATATATATATATATATATATATATATATATATATATATATATTTTGGCTTTTTTAGTATACCAATATATTTTATGTTGGCTATTTAGAATGTATATTACTCTTATGTAGACTATTTAGAATTCCTATTAATTTTCTGTTGGTTATTTAGAATAATTTGTAGGTTAAAATATATTTGAAAATAAAAGCAGATTTTTGTCGACATTTATATAAAGTTTTAATGAAACATTGCATCAACTGAGCAAAGGTGAGGCATCAACTACTCGTACTTTCGGCTGATATTGCTGAAAAAAATGTTGAATAAGTGTCCCAAGTTAAAGGTCTGTTTAACATGAAAGTTGATTAATGAAGCAATTTCACAGGTAAAATATTAAATCATTTCAGCGACAATTTTTGTTGTATATATAACTAGAAAGGAGCTTTCTTGCACGGTTCTCCACCTCTCTCTCTCTCTCTCTCTCTCTCTCTCTCTCTCTCTCTCTCTCTCTCTCTCTCTCTCTCTCTCTCTCTCTCTCTCTCTCTCTCTCTCTCCCCACCCCACACACTGGTGACGTCACTGGTTAGGTATCCAGTTAATTGTTGTCTTACAATTGTTATATCCTATAATAATTATTATCACTTAATTAACAAATTTAAATAGCTGTGAAAAGTTAACTTTTTTGGTACATTAGTGTTGCAACAAAATGTCACAAGCAGGATTGGTGTACTGAACACCAGAGATGATATTAAGTGAGCGGAGCTTCTGACTGATCCCCTTCCTATGATTGGCTGCTGTCGTGAATGTCAACAAAGAGTGTCTACCAATGAGAGGGAAGCGCGGGAATGCTTCCTGCAGCGCAGCAACCCGCCCTAAGAGGTGCTGTTGGCCCGATGATAGTACAATGTTCTGCCAACAGATGGCATCAGCTGTATCTTTAGTGCTGCCGCTAACCTAACCTGTCGATGGTGTAATTTTCTGCGGATAGATGGCATCACCTGTACAATATTACGCCTAAATTCACCATTAAACACTGATGTACGATCCCCCGTGGCTTATGATAAGGTTAAATAAAGGGGGGGGGGAGGTATTTTAACCTTACGTTACGTATTTAACGTAATACCTTGTAGGTACTACGTACCTGGAGTTCTGTAATTACTTTACTCACTCTTCTGGATATTGTCATATTGCATCCTCCTAAAATTTGTGATTGAAGAAGACCTTTCCAATCAGTTTTTTTTATATAAATCTCTCTCTCTCTCTCTCTCTCTCTCTCTCTCTCTCTCTCTCTCTCTCTCTCTCTCTCTCTCTATCTATCTATCTATCTAGTTCTAATTCTATCTATTCTTCTATCTACCTTTATATTTATCTATCCATTCCATGCACTCCCAATTTCATTAAGTCTTACAATTCAGAAGGTTCTAAGGAGGGGCCTCCTTGGATTAGAGAAAGTCTTAAGATAATATGGTCCATCTGGAGACCAACATCTGACAGGTTCCAGTGTTTGTATGGGTTCCTGCAGCTGTATTAACGCCCTCACGGAATTCTAACTACAACATTCTGCATTAATTAATCGCTGAATAATTCGATAAGCGCTTTGGTTGAACGGAGGATGACGGGAGTGGCGTGGTTGTGGTGTGGGTGATGGGGTCCTTATTGTGGGTGGATGAGGTGTGGATGTAGATCTTCCTTGTGGGTGGTTGTGGTGTGGATGTTGGTCGTCCTTGTGGCTGTCATATATCCTCACCGATAGAGATTGACAAAAATAATCTCCCTCTATTAATTCTATTACTATTGAATGTGCACTTTTGCTATGGCATAACTTTAAATCATTTAATATTCCCGATCGAATGTGTTTACAGAATCTTGTTTTTTTTTGTTTTGCTAGAAGCTCTGAGGATTTTATTTTTATTTGGTCCTATCATTATTTCTCTACAGTCCTTTACCACTTCCAATTTATTTGTTTCCTCGGGTATCGTTCCCGCATTTTCGCACAGACACTCGGGCCAGTGTGTGTGTGTTTGTTTGTTTGTTTTTGATGGCCAGCAAACTCAAAAGATTTTATCTTTGGGTTTGTGAGAAAGCATAGGGGGGGGGGGTGGAGGGGGCGGGAGGGTTGGGGGGTTTTGGAAGGGTTCCCGTTCTTACTTCACATGTGGTGAGGTGAGAGAATCAGTTTCTGAGAGATATTTAGTTTTCTCATAAACCACCTTACACATATGAAACGAAAATGGCGTCGTTACGTCTTGTTATGGATTGTAATGACTGTCATCTTCACGTGATATCGTGATATATTACGTGATATTGTGGTATTGTGATATATCATGACATGATATATATATATTTAATGATATCCGTATCACAGACCATATGCTATCGTTTCATAAGACCAGCGATGGGCCGAAACGCTATTACTAATTTTATACCTCCCTGGATGGGTCAGGTTATACAAGGTCGAGTCCCATTATTGTGACCAATTCTTAGCAATATTGTTGCTACTCGGACCTTTATTGTGTTTTTTTTTGTCTTGTTAGGTCACTGACAATTCACCTTAATTGCTAATAAAAGTCTAAATACAAGGCATTTATCTTAACCGCACCAATTAATTATTTTATTACTAACAAGTGTATGATAAGCTAACAGCATTCTCTTGGATTATATGTCACGTTTGGCATTTAAAGTCTCAAAAATAATAGAATAGAGAAAAATTATAAAGAGTGGGATCATTTCGTTTTAAAGAGAAGGGGTCCCATGAGAATACTGTTTCTACTCAGCACACGGAGAAAAGGCACATTGTTTTAGTAATAGGTCAACATGCGTAAAGGGAGCCTTTGGGAGTACAATGATGGAGCCTTTTGGGGTATACAATGAGGGAGCTTAGGGAGTACAATGAGATGGTGGCTCTGAGGATAAATGAATTTCCGAGGGAACAGTAAGGGGTGAATACAGCGTTGAGAGAAAGAATTTATGTCTGTTATTGTGTGGACGCCCAAGCTTAAGGCGAGTTATTTATTCTGGAGTGAGAGCGGGAATTTTGTCCCTCGCTGCGATGACGTACTTTCTAATGTTCTTACCTGCAATTGCCCAGTATTGCAGGCGGTCAGTTGCAATTGATCACTGATCATACTGGCGATGTTGCAAGAGTGTGTCAGGTGGAAGAATGTGTCTTGCAGCGTGTCGTGAGTGTGTGTGTGACACATGTCATATGTGTTTATGTATCCATTATTTGTGTGTGTGTATTTTGTGTTTACTATTTGTGGTTGTAGGACTGAAGGGAAGGGAGCTTTTAGGGAGAAAGCGCCAAGCTATTACGACTGTATGGTTCTTGGAAGGGGGTCAGGATAAGGATTTGGGATGGGAAGGAATGGTGCCCAACCACTTGGATGGTCGGGGGTTGAATGTCGACCTGTAGGGCTGAGATGTTTGCTCTTGGACCCCAGTCTTTGTTCAAGTAAATGAACTTAAACAATGTTTGAAGTTGACCCCTGCCTTTGTAGCTGTGGGTTGTCTAATGAACTGCCTCCCGCCCTCCTGTACACAAACACATAGACACATAATATGTGTCTATGTGCCTATGTGTCTGTGTCATGCTGGTTTAATGTTTTCGTCTGGAAATTTCAGCTCCTTTATTCTAACATCATCCCTCAGTGAGAATCTTTTCTCATCTCCCTTTTCCATCACGTGCTGTCAGGTCTAGTCAATACTAATGTCATCGGGACCAACACCAGGTCCAACAGGGTGTCTGACAGCCCACCGGATTTCTCTATTATATTCTTTCCTGCGGTTTTCTCTTTCTCTCTCTCTCTCTCTCTCTCTCTCTCTCTCTCTCTCTCTCTCTCTCTCTCTCTCTCTCTCTCTCTCTCTCTCTTTTCTCCCTCTTATATTTCTCATTCGCATCCTGTTATTCCTCTTTCGTTACTTATGGTCTATTTAATCTGAGGATCTTATCAATTCTGTTATGATGGTCCGCTTCCAGACAGTTTTCACGATCGGATAAAACTGAAAATTTGAAGTGATTGACGCTCGTTTCGTGTGAATTCTTCCTCATTCTGGTTTCCCAATTCACTATACAGTGAATACTCAACATTACCCTCCTGTAATTGTCACGCTACACAGGAGTAACCTGAATTAAAACTAAGAGACTCAAAGGTATTTAAAGGCATAATTTCTTGAACGAAACAACTTTACAGAGGTTTAACCTGTGTTGTTACACCTTACACAGGTGTAACCTGTGTTGTTACACCTTACAGAGGTTTAACCTGTGTTGTTACACCTTACACAGGTGTAACCTGTGTTGTTACACCTTACACAGGTGTAACCTGTGTTGTTACACCTTACACAGGTGTAACCTGTGTTGTTACACCTTACACAGGTGTAACCTGTGTTGTTACACCTTACAGAGGTTTAACCTGTGTTGTTACACCTTACACAGGTGTAACCTGTGTTGTTACACCTTACACAGGTGTAACCTGTGTTGTTACACCTTACACAGGTGTAACCTGTGTTGTTACACCTTACACAGGTGTAACCTGTCGTTATACAAGGCATGAGAGGGAGAGAGAGAGAGTATAACCAAGGTAAACCATTGTTATGTTCGGCTACTACACAGCCACTTGATGAGAGGTAAAGCAAAGTTTACATATAAAATCAACTACGAAGATTGAATCTGTTTGATATGTCCCCATAAAGCAAAATACAAAAGTACTGTATACAGTGATGATTAGACTTTTGCCACCTTAGTTCAGTCCTTTTGCCAAATGACTTTGTAAAGCTCGAATGAATTTTAGCATAAAAATATATTATAAGTTTTTAAAGGGAAAGGCTTTATAATATAAACCAATTCAAGGGTTTTAAAGTGGACGTACATGCTTTTATAGGACTATATTTAAGACTTACCTACCTACTATAGGACTATAATAAAGGCTTACCTACCTACTATAGGACTATATTTAACGCTTACCCGCCTACTTTTCCTTAGCGGGATTCGAGCTAAGGTATATGGGTAATGGCAGGTCGCTCCAATAACCACCACGATGTCGCAATTCTCACGACAAAAAAAGAAAAAAAAAACTTTTGTTGCGTTTGCACTTTTGCGTAGCAGACTATTATGTTAAAAGCACTTGCCAAAGGTTTCGGAGAAAGAGTTTATCGTTAAACTTAGGGCCACAAAAGTGTTCGTACGATGTTGCTTTTGTTTAGCACACTTTTGTATGTTATTATCACTATATATATATATATATATATATATATATATATATATATATATATATATATATATATATATATATACATATATATATATATATATATATATATATATATATATATATATATATATATATATATATATATATATATATATATATAAATTGATCACGTGGTGGACGTCTGAATGTTTCGTTCATTCGTGGGACTTTTCAGTTAGGAAACCTGTGTTTCTTAATGGAAGTTTGATCAGTTGTTGATGTGGGAATTAGGTCTTAGGTCTTCCTCTTTCCCTCCTTCCTCTCTCCCTCCTCCTCTCTTTCTCCTATCTTCTCTCTCTCTCTCTCTCTCTCTCTCTCTCTCTCTCTCTCTCTCTCTCTCTCTCTCTCTCTCTCTCTCTCTCTCTCTCTCTCTCTCTTTTCTCCCTTATCTCCCTTATCTCCCTCTCCCCTGCTGTAGATATTGTAAAACAAATAAAGCAGTAATTCTCGTAAATACACATGTTTGGAATTAAAGAAAGTCTAAATGACATGATTTGGTAAAAGACCGAGTTATTAAACACAATTTTCATAGGGGAAAGAACTGTCAAAATATATGGACTCCACGGAACTCTCTCGTGGATCTCCCAGTGGTCCATGGATCTCCTAGTGGTCCATGGATCTCCTAGGGGGGTCCATAGATCTCCGATGGGTTCATGGATTTCCCAGTGGTCCATGGATCTCCTAGTGCTCCATGGATCTCCTAGTGGTCCATGGATCTCCCAGTGGTCCATGGAACTCCCAGTGGTCCATGGATCTCCTAGTCCTCCATGGATCTCCTAGGGGTCTCTCTCTGCTCTCAGGCACACACGGAATTATGTAGTTTTCCTCGTTGACTTAAACTATTTACCTTATGTAAATATATTTAATTTAACTTGATAGAATTTTTCATAACTATTCGCAACATTTTTGCCGGACGAGAGCGAGCCTGCGGCAGTGGGTGCTGGCCCTCGCCACTGCAGGTGCAGGTGGTAGTGAAGGTTCTGGCAGTGGAGAGAGAGAGAGAGAGAGAGAGAGAGAGAGAGAGAGAGAGAGAGAGAGAGAGAGAGATAGAGAGAGAGAGAGAGAGAGAGAGATCCCCCTGCTGCAGCTTTACACACTAAGGGGGCCGCCAGGATCCAGAAATTTTACATCCTAGGATCCAGAATGTTTACATTTCCCCTTGGGTTGGGAAGTTTTGGAGCTCGTAAACTGTTTAATAAATGTCAACAAAGCCGCTATGGCGAACGAAAGCTGCACAGGTTTCGTAAATGCTTGGCGAACCTTGGCGTACTGTACTGAGTATACCGGTTAAGCAGCTGCAACCTAGGAGGTATACCCACAGAGGCCCTCCCCAACCCCTTCCGCTTACCGGCCTGAGAAGGTCTGGGAAAGTCCCTTCCCATCTTAGCCTCGCCCAACCAGCGCTGCGTGGGTGAATTTACAGCTGCTGTGGAAATATTGACACGTTTTCACCGGTTGTAACGTCGTTATGGTAGGCTGTAATTTGACGTGAAAACGGTACGGTGGTGAACATCTTTACGGATTAAATATGTACCTGGGAATTGAGGGTTCGAGTCCTGGGAGGATTGCCTGGGCGTCAACTTTTAATTGTTTGATTGGTTCGCCTTAACAACAGCCTCCAGGTAGGACCTCCAGGTGATGTTCCAGCAACAAGCAGGACCTCCAGGTGACGTTCCAGCTACAAGCAGTACCTCCAGGTGATGTTCCAGCTACAAGCAGTACCTCCAGGTGATGTTCCAGCTACAAGCAGTACCTCCAGGTGATGTTCCAGCTACAAGCAGTACCTCCAGGTGATGTTCCAGCTACAGGCAGGACCTCCAGGTGATGTCCAGCTACAGGCAGGACCTCCAGGTGATGTTCCAGCTACAGGCAGGACCTCCAGGTGATGTTCCAGCAACAGGCAGGACCTGCAGGTGATGTTCCGGCTACAGGCAGGACCTCCAGGTGATGTTCCAGCAACAGGCAGGACCTCCAGGTGATGTTCCAGCTACAGGTAGTACCTCCAGGTGATGTTCCAGCTACAAGCAAGACCTCCAGGTGATGTTCCAGCTACAGGTAGGACCTCCAGGTGATGTTCCAGCTACAGGTAGGACCTCCAGGTGATGTTCCAGCTACAGGTAGGACCTCCAGGTGATGTTCCAGCTACAGGCAGTACCTCCAGGTGATGTTCCAGCTACAAGCAAGACCTCCAGGTGATGTTCCAGCTACAGGCAGGACCTCCAGGTGATGTTCCAGCAACAGGCAGGACCTCCAGGTGATGTTCCAGCTACAGGCAGGACCTCCAGGTGATGTTCCAGCAACAGGCAGGACCTCCAGGTGATGTTCCAGCTACAAGCAAGACCTCCAGGTGATGTTCCAGCTACAAGCAGGACCTCCAGGTGATGTTCCAGCAACAGGCAGGACCTCCAGGTGATGTTCCAGCTACAGGCAGGACCTCCAGGTGATGTTCCGGCTACAAGCAGGACCTCCAGGTGATGTTCCAGCTACAGGCAGGACCTCCAGGTGATGTTCCAGCAACAGGCAGGACCTCCAGGTGATGTTCCAGCTACAAGCAGTACCTCCAGGTGATGTTCCAGCTACAAGCAGGACCTCCAGGTGATGTTCCAGCTACAAGCAGGACCTCCAGGTGATGTTCCAGCTACAGGCAGGACCTCCAGGTGATGTTCCAGCTACAGGTAGGACTTCCAGGTGATGTTGCAGCTACAGGCAGGACCTCCAGGTGATGTTCCAGCTACAAGCAGGACCTCCAGGTGATGTTCCAGCTACAAGCAGGACCTCCAGGTGATGTTCCAGCTACAGGCAGGACCTCCAGGTGATGTTCCAGCTACAGGCAGGACCTCCAGGTGATGTTCCGGCTACAAGCAGGACCTCCAGGTGATGTTCCAGCAACAGGCAGGACCTCCAGGTGATGTTCCAGCTACAAGCAGGACCTCCAGGTGATGTTCCAGCAACAGGCAGGACCTACAGGTGATGTTCCAGCTACAAGCAGTACCTCCAGGTGATGTTCCGCTACAAGCAAGACCTCCAGGTGATGTTCCAGCAACAGGCAGGACCTCCAGGTGATGTTCCAGCTACAAGCAAGACCTCCAGGTGATGTTCCAGCTACAGGCAGGACCTCCAGGTGATGTTCCAGCTACAAGCAAGACCTCCAGGTGATGTTCCAGCTACAGGCAGGACCTCCAGGTGATGTTCCAGCTACAAGCAAGACCTCCAGGTGATGTTCCAGCTACAGGCAGAACCTCCAGGTGATGTTCCAGCTACAGGCAGGACCTCCAGGTGATGTTCCAGCTACAGGCAGGACCTCCAGGTGATGTTCCAGCTACAGGCAGGACCTCCAGGTGATGTTCCAGCTACAAGCAAGACCTCCAGGTGATGTTCCAGCTACAGGCAACAGGTTACTCATGTTACTTGCTCGTCTCCCCATCACTCTCACCCCCACCTGACCCTCCCCATGGCGCCTCTACCGTGAAATTGACTCTAAATTTATCCTCCAAGTTCCTGAGCAAATACTGGACGATTTCTCTATATATTTTATCTTGGTACCTGTGAAAAATTACATAGATCTGTCTATCAGAAAGACTCTCATTTCTCTCTCTCTTTATCTATCTACATATCTAACTGTCTATCTTCATGTCATCTTTTTATTATATTCATTGCTTGCTTTCTTCTGCCAAAAAAATGTTGTTTAATATTTTCTTTCACTCGTCTGCTCTTGAACTTTGCCCCGTATGGTCGACGGGAAAAGTTCGAAACATGTGTAAACTTTGGGCGAGCGATGTCTCACTGCTCTGTTATCTCCTGCCCGTCTCTCCTCCGCTTCTCATTTAAACTTGGGAGTGTTTGCAAGTATTCGCATCATTCTGTCTTTTGTCAAATTTGCAGGAGAATTATCACAGAAGAATTTGCCGCGTCAAGGAACAATGTATAAAGTTTGTTTTTGCTTAGTTGGGTTAGAATGTAAACTTAAGATTTAGGAAACTGCATCTATCTAACAGATAGATTTAGTTTGACTGCATCTGCATCAACTGAACATCAGAGGCCCGAGACTGTTCAACACGCTTCCACTACACATAAGGGGCATAACTGGCAAACCCCTCACAGTGTTCAAGAGAGAACTGGATAAGCACCTCCAAAGGATACCTGATCAACCAGGCTGTGACTCATACGTCAGGCTGCGAGCAGCCGCGTCTAACAGCCTGGTTGATCAGTCCAGCAACCAGGAGGCCTGGTCGACGACCGGGCCGCGGGGACACTAAGCCCCGGAAGCACCTCAAGGTAGCCTCAAGGTAGGTATCTATCTGGCAATACCTCGTCTATTTATAAAAAATTATCTAGTTCGTCTTGAGGTGATTTTATATCTTCTGTATTCATTTCTCGCCTTGATATTGTATCGTCCGGAGATTTACAAATGTTGCTGTTCAGTCTTTTATCTGAATCGTTTATATATATATGGTAGACATCAGAGGTCCCTTGACAGCCTTGATACACTCCTTTTACATCGGTTCCCACACTGATTTAACTTCATTTACACTAATTAATCAGTGTAAATGTAAATAATCAGTGTAATTTCCTTTGAATTAATCATGCCTTTATCCTACTTAGGTTTGCTTTCCCTAATACCGCGAGCCTCTCTCTACCTTTCTATTCAGTTGTCTATGAGACAGTATCAAAAGCTTTGCTATAGACAAGGTACACAATGTCGCCAGCTGTTGCTATCAATTACTATATATATAAAAATACAGTAGATTTTTTTAAACAGGACCGGCCATTAGTAAAACCCCTTTTGCATGCTTTACTAATCCATGCCTTTGACGTTATAGCCGAATTGCTTTTACTTTTATCGATTCAAGCAGCTTTACCACAGTAGACGAAAGGCTATTTGGATGATAATTCGACGCAAGGGATTTGTTACTTTTTCTTAGCGAGTACTGCAACATTTGCAACTGCACAATTCTGGTACTTTGCTCGACAGTAATGATTTATTATATATAGAAGTCGAAGGCTCACTTAGCTCGTTTTTACATTTTTGTTTAAGATCTAGATAAGATTGAGTTTGATCTTAGGGACTTGATAGGTTTTTAGTTTTCTATGTGCTTAACAGCTTCCTCCCTGGTAACAACTGAACATTGCCTACATCACTACCAATATGGATTAGTTCAAGACTGTAAAATATCACGTTTTTCTCAAGTTAATACAGAGACAAAGTAGTAATTTAGAGTGCCAGTCATTACTCTTCATCGTAATTTGTTAGTGTCTCTGTTGGGTAAAAAAACTTAACATTGTTTTCACGCGTTGTTTCGTGATGAATTGTTTAGGAAAAACAGTTGTCCACCATTTCCACAAATTCTTCATTTTCGAGACGAAAAAAATGACTGTTGTATATTAGCGTGGTTATTTTAGTTTATTCAAATACCCGAAACAAGAAGAAATTGTGTAGAATAACTGGATACCTCATTTCGTAATTTGACATTACGATGTGTTGCCAAATATTAAAATCAAATCAAATAAATAACTAATATACTCGATTAATGGACTTTCGGTCATTTAAAAAGTGAACTTTAACGATAAAATTTCGATTTACATTTATTTAATATCTAAAACTTTAACCCAAAATTAGCAATTATGGAAATAAAGTTAAATTATCCGCTTCGAATGAGACGGCAGCCACGGGGCGCGGCGTACCTTAAGCGACCAGCTGCCTGTGTTTACCTCCCGTGAAGGACGTACGCGGCCGGGTCAGTCTCATGTATTCTTACCGTTTACAGCGGTCGAACATGAGTGTAACGCGTTCACCGAGTTGTACTGGCGTCCTTAGAGAACCTGGGGGAAAAAAGCCATCAGTTGTGCCGTGAAATTTGAAGCGTTTCGTGTGTTTAAGAGCAGTTTGTGGTTCGGGCGGCCTCCGCCCTCGTCCACCGGTGATTGTGGGAAGAATTATTTGGAACCTCGAATCTCCCCCCCCCCCCCTGTCCAGTAAGTGATTCGAGACATATGAAAACTAATCATTTGCTTTTTGTTTTTTGGTTAATTTTGAGAAATTGGTTGAATTTAAGTGTTCGGATTTAGGTGCTCGCATTTAAGTGTTCGGATTTAAGTGCTCGCATTTAAGTGTTCGGATTTAAGTGCTCGTATTTAAGTGTTCGCTGATTTAAGTGTAGTGTATTTAAGTGTTTGGTTTTTAAGATTGTGTATATAAAAACATGCCGGTGAGCTGCTTGATAACTAAGCCTTAGGCACTGAGAGAGTATTTTAAGTACTTAAAACAGTAGAGTATGTGAGTGATTTTTGAGAGGTGTTAAACCCTTACAGTAAGCAGCAGCAACAGCAGCAGCAGCAGCAGCAGCAGCAGCGGTGGTTAGTGAGTGCTGCTAAAGTGTCGTTGTAGTCTACGGCAACACGAAAATGGCCAGTGTGGTAGAGAGCTTATTACACGCAGCCAAACAATTCCCTCCCAACATGTGAAGATTGTAAGACATTTGTTCCTCAATACTCGCCACTCTACTGTCTCAGGTAAGTACAACTATATTGTATTGTATTGTATTTTGTAGGCTTTTTATTTTTTTTCCTTTGGGAATTTTCTCTCTAGAGACATTTTGATTTTCCACCGGAGCGCAATTCCACGTTATACCATTGGATCTTATGGGTTAATAGGTTTAGATTTGCAATGCTTCGATTTAAGTCTGTGTCTAGAAAACAATTTCGGACGTAAATAGTGGGATTACAGTATCACAGGAAATACATATTCTACTCATTGAAAATGCGTTAAATCACGAAAGAGCGTGGATTATTTTCGTGTTACTCTCAAATTTGAATACATATACATATGTGGATAGTTATACATATTGTGTATAATATGTTTTAAGGCCAGGCTGTAACTGCTACTTAGTATTATTGCTATGCATCCTAACGCATCCTATACAACATTATACGTATGTATCCTTACACATTCGCTATATTATTGCATGTATTTCCCCAAGTATGCAGCATTATATCTATATTAACACACAATACGTACGTAATACGCTGGTTTGTATACAATCGAACTTCACATATGTGAAACCATGCATTCTGTTTAACATGTTATACAGACATTATTTTGTGTGTGTGTGCTTGGGAGCCTTGCTAATGGCCTCTCGAATATTTTACCTCGGCGCTTACCAGGCATTGTATCCGAACACTGTGAGTTCATGCCCTGTATGCGACTGTAGTTGTATCAAGCTGTAGCAGTCCATACCTGTTGTAGGGGGTGCTACAACAAGGGGTCGTTATCTGGTGTGGGGTCCAGCAGCTTGGGGTCATTACCTGATGTGGGGTCCAGGAGCTTGGGGTTATTACCTGGTGTGGGGTCCAGCAGCTTGGGGTTATTACCTGGTGTGGGGTCCAGGAGCTTGGGGTTATTACCTGGTGTGGGGTCCAGCAGCTTGGGGTCATTACCTGATGTGGGGTCCAGCAGCTTGGGGTCATTACCTGGTGTGGGGTCCAGCAGCTTGGGGTCATTACCTGGTGTGGGGTCCAGCAGCTTGTGGTCGTTACCTGATGTGGGGGTCCAGCAGCTTGGGGTCATTACCTGATGAGGGGTCCAGCAGCTTGGGGTTATTACCTGGCATGGGGTCCAGCAGCTTGGGGTCATTACCTGATGAGGGGTTCAGCAGCTTGGGGTCGTTACCTGATGTGGGGTCCAGCAGCTTGGGGTCATTACCTGATGAGGGGTTCAGCAGCTTGGGGTCGTTACCTGATGTGGGGTCCAGCAGCTTGGGGTTATTACCTGGTGTGGGGTCCAGCAGCTTGGGGTTATTACCTACCATGGGGTCCAGCAGCTTGGGGTTATTACCTGGTGTGGGGTCCAGCAGCTTGGGGTCATTACCTGGTGTGGGGTTCAGCAGCTTGGGGTCATTACCTGGTGTGGGGTCCAGCAGCTTGGCGTCGTTACCTGATGTGGGGTCCAGCAGCTTGGGGTTATTACCTGGTGTGGGGTCCAGCAGCTTGGGGTCATTACCTGGTGTGGGGTCCAGCAGCTTGGCGTCGTTACCTGATGTGGGGTCCAGCAGCTTGGGGTTATTACCTGGTGTGGGGGTTCAACAGCTCCTGGTGTCACTAATCAGCAATAATTGACTGAGCCAATTACCAGTTGATTATATTTAGCTTGCCATTAACTACTGATTGCTCGCTAATCTGATAACGAGGGCTTCGTTAGCCAGGAAGTAGTGCCCTTCTGGCCATGACTTCGTCAAACAATGACGCATCCTCTTACGAAACCTCTAAATCTTTCAATAAGTATGGCGAGTTTGTTTACATTTGTAGCCCATTTAACGAGCGTCGAAACATCACAGTTCAAGGTTAACTCTGTGACAAACAACGTCGTATAGTGCTTAGGAGCCCCATAAACTGCTGAATAAATGCACATGGATATTCCATGATTTAGAAAAGATAGATAGGTTTCGTAGGTGGTTGTATAAAGGCCTGATGAATGCTTAGTGTACTTGATTCTGGTTCTTTTGAGCCGTATATGACGAAAAATCCGAGCTACATAATATTTGCCGGAAACAAGACTTTCCTGCTCGCCCGGACTTTCCTCTCGCCCGGACCTCCCACTTGCCCGGACCTCCCACTTGCCCGGACCTCCCACTCGCCCGGTTTCCTCTCGTATCGCCTGATAGGAAAACGCACACCGCGATAATCCAAGCAAAGTGTTTGTTCTTCAGCTGATGTCATTTGATATTCTCCGAGGGGGGGAAAAAGCTCTCGGCTTTTACCAAGCTTCAGTGTCCGGGCGTATTATGCCCTGATACAGAGCAAACATGTGGGTGGTGGTGGTGGGGGAGGGGTATGGGAGTATGATATATAGAAGGGTTTAAAGACGAGGAAGATTTTAAAGTTGTGTGGAGGCGGAGCGTTTTGAACACAGTCTGCAACCCGTCCTCGACTCAAGTCCATTACATCCAGCGGTCGACCCCACAGACGCATTCATAAATTTTAACATGCTGTTCATTCAAAACGGGAATTTTCTCAAGTATAAATTAATATTATAATATATTGGCATATTGTGTATATATAGGCATAGGATAGGTTAGGTTAGGTGTTTAGGTTCTGTTGACGATTATTTGTATTTGTAGTACGTGGGTGAAGCATTTATAGCGTTGTGATTCGAACAAAATTCGTCAGTGAAGCACTTGTTCCGGATATGTTCGAACGTCAGCAGTTGTGAGTCGTGTGTAAACCGCTTTTCATTCATAAACAGGGGGTTTGGCGGGTGCATGGAATCACTTTTGGATCTTTGTTTGGAGGACGGGCTGCAGTCTGTGAGACGGGTTTGTGGGCTTTTGAAAGAAAGATTTTTTGAGCAATATTCATTGATGCTTGAAAATGTCGCAGGGTCTAAAGATCTTGGAGGGTTTTAAGATCTTGAAGGATTTTGTCTAATTGTGTTACTTACACCACAATGTGTTTAGCTTTTTATATACCGTGCGTCATAAGGTGTTTTGTGCTCTACACAAGACATTATTATTTGTTTTGAAAATTAAACTTATGATAAAAACAATACATATATTGTGTTAAGAAAGTGTTTTTCTGTATCTTTTCGTGAGGCAGTCTGTTCATTCCAGTCGTGAGGTAGTGTTCAGTGTTCATTCCAGTCGTGAGGTAGTGTTCAGTGTTCATTCCTGTCGTGAGGTAGTGTTCAGTGTTCATTCCTGTCGTGAGGTAGTGTTCAGTGTTCATTCCTGTCGTGAGGTAGTGTTCAGTATTCATTCCAGTCGTGAGGTAGTGTTCAGTGTTCATTCCAGTCGTGAGGTAGTGTTCAGTGTTCATTCCAGTCGTGAGGTAGTGTTCAGTGTTCATTCCTGTCGTGAGGTAGTGTTCAGTGTTCATTCCCGTCGTGAGGTAGTGTTCAGTGTTCATTCCTGTCGTGAGGTAGTGTTCAGTGTTCATTCCAGTCGTGAGGTAGTGTTCAGTGTTCATTCCAGTTGTGAGGTAGTGTTCAGTGTTCATTCCCGTCGTGAGGTAGTGTTCAGTGTTCATTCCTGTCGACATTTATAGACTGTTCAAGCCATCGTGGTATTATTAAAGGTCTCTCAACAGAACGTTTCTAATTCTTGCATGTAATTAATACAAGTGTGGATCTATACGTCATTTAATATATGATCCCTTTGCACGTTGTTCCTGTGGGAATATTATTTTGTAATTTACATTTCGAATTTTCTTTTGGTGTAGCCAAATGCAAGGGTTTCTATTTTAAACACATTCCGCTGGTACTTCAGGAGTTGCATCCCACCTACAGCCTCCTACAGGAGCTTCCATCCCACCTACAGCCTCCTACAGGAACCCCATCCCACCTACAGCCTCCTACAGGAGCTTCCATCCCACCTACAGCCTCCTACAGGAGCTCCCATCCCACCTACAGCCTCCTACAGGAGCTTCCATCCCACCTACAGCCTCCTACAGGAGCTCCCATCCCACCTACAGCCTCCTACAGGAACCCCATCCCACCTACAGCCTCCTACAGGAGCTTCCATCCCACCTACAGCCTCCTACAGGAGCTCCCATCCCACCTACAGCCTCCTACAGGAACCCCATCCCACCTACAGCCTCCTACAGGAGCTCCCATCCCACCTACAGCCTCCTACAGGAACCCCATCCCACCTACAGCCTCCTACAGGAACCCCATCCCACCTACAGCCTCCTACAGGAACCCCATCCCACCTATACCCTGTTCCAGGACCCCCATTCGTACTTCAGGCGTTTCAGTCCTTCGGGAGCGCCCTTCCTCATCAATGAGACACGGATATATTTAAAAAAAATTATTAGAATTGGCAAAATATGAAAATTTCCCCCGTTTTTTATATCTAAAAAAAATGTCAAAATTCGAATATTTTTGGTGCATTGGCGTTTTATTTTCATATTAATTATGACAAATTTATTAAACTACTCGGTGATTTTTTTTATTTTTTTTTAGGAACATTATCAGTGTTGAAATTTAAAGTCTCGACAATATTATTTGCCCAAGAAAACGCTTCGAATTGTCATGTTGTTTGCCAGTTGTATGAGTTATGTGGCTGTTTGTGTGTCTGTGTATGTTGTGAGTGTAGGGTTATTGTGTATTTCTCGTACCCGGTGTATAGGTGTATGGAAGAGAGAGTGGCATGGGTCAGTAAGTGTGTGGCGTGGGTCAGTAAGTGTGTGGCGTGGGTCAGTAAGTGTGTGGCGTGGGTCAGTAAGTGTGTGGCGTGGGTCAGTGTGTGGCGTGGGTCAGTAAGTGTGTGGCGTTGGTCAGTAAGTGTGTGGCGTGGGTCAGTAAGTGTGTGGCGTGGGTCAGTAAGTGTGTGGCGTGAGTCACTTAAAGTGGCACGAGAAAATGAGTGCCACTTTATCACTTATCAATATCAGTTAATAACAGTGAAACGTAAGTCAATGGCCGTGTAACATGAGTCAATGGCCGTGCAACATGAGTCAATAACAGTGTAACATAAGTCAATAACAGTGTAACATGAGTCAATGGCCGTGTAACATGAGTCAATGGCCGAGTAACACGAGTCACTAAGAGCATAACATGAGTCAAAAGATAGGTCAGATTCGTTACCTGAATTTATTGTCAGCGAGAAAATAATTCGGTCTAAAATTTCAAGCGAGTTTGGTAAGAAAATAATGGAGAACTGACAGGTTGAAAATTTTAACAGGTCCGGATGGCTTAATATATCGGCAAAATCTATTGTATTTGAAGGATGTCAAAAACAGAATGGATAAAAATGAAACGAATAACCGGAATGAAATCCACAGTTTGGTCAGTGAGGAAAAAATATATATATGAAGATATTTGCCGCTGAGGAAGTCAACACCTGTCACTACAGGTGTTGTTTTTTTAATGGGGGGGGAGGGGGGGAGTTGTGGATGTAATTAACATGATAAAGGTTCAGGGTTCAATAAATAGTCTAGTTGAATAGATGGTATTGTTATTTTGCACTTCAAAAACTGTCATCTCTCTCTCTCTCTCTCTCTCTCTCTCTCTCTCTCTCTCTCTCCCTCTCTCTCTCTCTCTCTCTCTCTCTCTCTCTCTCTCTCTCTCTCTCTCTCTCTCTCTCTCTCTCTCTCTCTCTCTCTCTCTCTCTCTCTCTCCAAGACTCTTTTACACTCCCTCACTACCATCGTATCACCAACAGCATCCGTCATTCCCGCCACAGCCTCCTCATCTCCATCTTCCTTCTTACTCATACAGACACCGGAGAAGAAAAAAGATATATTTTCTGCCCTCGAGTAATGATGTCCGATGGAGTGAGAAAAGTTGGGGAGGACTCAAGCCAGTTTTCTAAGATCTTTATCAAAATATTGACCAGTGTTCGTTTACCCAGAAGATGTCATCCCTGTTTACGAACGATGAGTATTCTTCTACACGTGACTCGGCTGATTTTTCTGGAGCAGCGCTTGGCTCACTTCCTATGCTTAAAGGGTCACCCACGTAATGCAGACATATAATTGAGACCAGATGGAAAACATTTAGCTAGTCCAACTCTAGACCTTATCCCTGGAAACACAAACCGTAACTGTCTCTATTTTCCGCTTGTTACAACTTGTAATAAAGTTGTTACATCTTGGCTTAACGTGTTTATGACGTATTAGAACGTTGTTACAACTTGCTATGTTGGTTGTTATAACTGGTTAGGAGGTGTTAAAAACTTGTTCGAACGTTGTACCAACGTCGTAGTTTCGGAGTGTGTTTGGCGGGTACTTAAGAAAAAAGAATAAGATGGGTAAACCACACATCAGAAGATGAAGAGACGACGACGTTTCGGTCCGTCCTGGACCATTGTCAAGTCGATTGTGATAATATTATCAACTCAATCGACTTGATAGTGATCCAAGACGGAGCGAAACATCGTAGTCGTCTCTACATCTTCTGGTGTGTGGTCTGGTCATCATATTTTCAGCCATGTTATTGTCACTCATCATCTGCCAAAAAAAGTATAACATAGAACAGTAGTATTGGATTCTCCAGAAAATACCGTTTTGGATAACAGTGAGGAATAGCTTGGTGAATACGCCTTTGGAGGAGAGCCTGGACGAGTTTAACCTATGGAGGGGTGGTGGGAGGGAGTAAAGTCTGTTTGGCATATATACATCAGCCAAATGCTAATTAACCCACCAGCCAAATGCTAATTAATCCACCAGCATCCACCATCAGTGAAAGATACTGTCCAGTCAGTCCTCTAGCAGTGCTCGTCAACCCCTCGACACAATCACTGCCCAAAAGTTTTGTTGACAGTTTAAATGTGAGAAGATAGAGCTTTTGGATCTACAGTTCGTTAAGATTGACGGAGGCGTCATCAGGATCGTCTATCTTAACACCAAACTCCTGTCCCGTGTTAGCCCAACCACTTGGACTCGTCGGTAGAGCGGAGGTCTCGCTTCTTGAAGGTCGCCGTTCGAGCCTCGATGGTTCAGGTGATTGGGCATCGTTCCTTCCGTCCGTCCAATTCCAGCTCCTTGTCCTCGTATTCCTTCCAAGTCTTTACAGTCTCCGTGGTGTAGTGGTAAGACACTCGCCTGGCGTTCCGCGAGCGCTTTGTCATGGGTTCGTATCCTGGCCGGGGAGGATTTACTGGGCGCAAATCCTTAACTGTAGCCTCTGTTTAACTCAACAGTAAAATGCGTACTTGGTTGTAACAACGATTCTTTTCCTCATAATTACCTTACCATCTGATTGAAAAAAAGAAAATTAGATTGCAAAAGAAAATATCACAAATTAACGGCTAATAGACATCTAGGATAGCTGGATTTGTTTCAAGTGAAGCTTAGACATATATGTATCATATATATGTCATATATATGTATAGTCATATATATGACTTGAGTTTTTGACGAATATATAACCAGAAGCTACCATGTTTGGGCCTCAGCATTAGTTTTTATTCTCACGTTCTTATTAAACCTCTAGGGAAATCCTTGAAGCTTAGAGGATTACGGAGAAGTGGAAGCTGTCATCTCTGGCGAGGAGCTGCAGACGGGGCGAGGTGAGACCCTGCCAATATGCACGCTGCTGGCCCGACATAACTCTCATTCATGGGGCTGTCTCAGGATATGAGGAATGACAAAGTTAAGAGTTTGGGTTGAAAGCCTGTCAAAAGTGGTGATATATCAATGCTTAGAGAGAGAGGGAGGTGGGCTGAAAAGAGAGAGAGAGATAGAAAGAAAAGAGAGAGACGGGTGAGAGAGAGGAGAGAGAGAGAGAGAGAGATTCTATTGATATGTCAGGGATGGTGGTTGCATGTGTCGAGGATGCTGATGACAGATGTTGAGGATACAGATGACAGGTGTTGAGGATATTGATGACAGGTGTCATCTTACAATAATGATGTATCACGGTGTAATACCGTGACAGCGGTATTACACGTCAATGGGGCCATTTTGAGTCACGGAATAAACAGGAGGTTCCCTGAATACCGTATGTAGTCCCTCCTGTCACCCTCTGTTCATTGGTACTATTCACCCACCCTTATTATTGCCTAATCACAACAGTCATGTACAAAGCCATTAAGCTTATAAAACCATTAAGCTTGATCAGGCTGAAGTGGGTTCGCTGGATTACGTCAAGCGTAGGTCTGGAATATAGGAATGAGTTTGTGTTCGATATAAATAGGAGTGGCCTCATATAGGCCATTGGCATTTTTAATGTATTCCTATGAAGACAGAAAGCCACAATAACGGAGCTGAAAATTAGTCATCCAACCCCTACGCACATTTGAAAATAAAGCGAATGACGACGTTTCGGTTCCGTCCACGACTTGATGACGGTCTTGGATGGAGCGAAACGTCTGGCCCTTCTCTTATTTTTTACCGGTTCCCCAATTCCAGTCTAAATATACCTTCACGCACCCCTTATTTTACAGTCCGAACATTGCTTTCAATCTCCCCTTGACAGCATTCACGTATTCTACACAGGTCCTTCAGAGTCATCTGGTGTTTAAGGTATTATTTCCCGATTTCTCCTCCTATACTCTCACCAAGATCTTAGCATATGGACACATTAGTTATCCCTCCAGCCAGTCGTGAGGTGTTCCGCAGATTACTCGGTCGAGGAGTTATGTATGTGTGTACTTCGACTCAATCAAGTGCTCTCTGCCTTGCTTCTTCCCTCACCGTCTCAGTTCTTTCCTGTATCGCTGGAGTGCGTCTTTTATCATGCGATGGTTTTATTTTCTACCTATATTTCACGTGCGACTAATTACATCTCTCTGTAGGTCTGTCCTTACCGGGTCGTGAAATGTCCGGGGGCCAGATTCACGAAAGCACTTACGCAAACACTTACGAACCTGTGCATCTTTTCTCAATGTTTGGCAGTTTTTTTCCAATTATTAAACAGTTAATGAGCTCCGAAGCACCAGGAGGCTGTTTATAACAACAGTTCAATGGGAAGTTTTCATGCTTGTAAACTGTTAAATAAATGTAACCAAAGCCGTCGAAGATTGAGGAAAGATGTACACGTTCGTAAGTGCTTGCGTAAGTGCTTTCGTGATTCTGGCCCCGGATCGTGAAGCTACCGTCACATTGACACGTCTCTGTAATCAACTGTCCTCTTGGCCATTCGCCGGCTCTAAACCACCTGTCTATTGTCATCAACCAGTCTCTTATAATCTAATGTCCTAATGGCTCTTCACCGCCGGGTCCACCCGTCTGCGATCTCGATAAATGCATGTGCCCTGTCGCCCGGTTGCCCGTCACCCTAATTGTCTCCGACAGGACTTTTTTTTATTCTGTCACCGTGATCGACACTCGACACTCCCTTTCATCGAGCCTCCGTCTCCTCAGAGTCAACCTTTGGACAATGTTATATCCGATCTCCAGGACACTCGAGATTTATAATTAAGTTCTGCTTTCTACCTGTCCTGACACGGTTTTAATTTCCTGATTTCTCGTAAACAAACCCCTTTTTTGTATTTCCCTCTGTGTTTATTGTTATTATATTCTTATTATTATTGTATTTCCAATTTAAGTGAATTGGTAGGTGGCTTTTCTGGCAGTATTTTTACATTTTAATGCCATAGCAAAATATACAGAAACAAAATAGGTGGGAAAGGGAGAAAATACAAAAACAGAGGAAGATAATTGGACAGATGAAAGGTTTTATTGAAGGTAATGGATGGGAGAGCAAAACGAGTCATAGGAAATAGACGGTAAATAGCGACAGAAGGGTGACAGGTTTTTCATTAGTTTAGTAGCTGAACGGTCAGCTAATTGATGATAACAGCTAACTTGTTGATGAGATTAGTGATCGAGATGTCAAAGAGAAGTGTTGATGAGAATTTTACGCTTTTTGGACTTGATCTTTAAATACCGATTTTTAGTAAGGATTTGTGTTCATTTCGAATGGTAAGGAACCGTATATGAAAAAATTTACATTTTCAACATTTTTTTTCTTCGAAAATGCAATTCCTTGAAGTTTCTAAGTAGCCTTAGAACTGTTCTCGAGGCGAGACCTCACCGATCACAGGAATTGTGCAAAGTTATTGATATATATATATATATATATATATATATATATATATATATATATATATATATATATATATATATATAATATAAATCACAAATTATAAACATTATTCGTAACAACTTAACGAATGATTATGGCCGGATTAAACATACGTACAACATTCTAAATTAAACACATTTTTTTTGACATTAAATAACCTTTATCTTGAAATTTTAGATGGTGATGTATATATTGAGCAAAAACAATATTGATTTTACCATTAGACCGGTCAGACAAATATTGGCTTAGTCTATATATCACAAAATTATGATGAAAAAGAAAACCACTTGAGGGAAAACTACTGCAAACTGATCACGTCTTGAAGATGCCAACATTGCTACGCCCTCACCTTGCTATGTAGACAGATTCTGGGGCTATAACAAAAGAACAACAGTGTAAGCGTAATAACAAACAAATTGGGAAGAGTAGAACGAATATTTATACACGAGAAAAGCTGGAAAATAAAAAAATAACAGAAAGAGTATGAAGATATTCGGAGGAAAATGTCAAAAAGGGTGGGGGGGAAGATTGATGTGGCAGAGAAGCAGGAAGAAGAGGATGGACGAGGGAGAGAGGCGGATGTGAAGAGAGCAAGAGGGAGAATAATAAGAAACCGGGAAGACAGGAGAGTGACAGTATGTGGAGACAAGTTTAATGTAGAGACGGAAGGAACGAGCGACAAAACTTAAGAATTACGACACGGGTAAAAAATATTTGCGAAGAAGAAACGTTCATTTAGAACGTTATTTTAAGATAGTTGTCTGTACAATTAGATCACAAGAACGTGTGAGAATAGTAATAATTCGTTTTGTCGGGGACAGAAAGCCTTATATATAATCCAGGCTACCTATTTACTGGTAGGTGAACAGTGGCATTAGGTGAAAAGAGACGTGCCAAACCATTTCTGTCTCGCCGGGAAATCAGACCAGCGATCCCTGATTGTAATTATCAGCGTTCAGCATAGCATAGTGTAGTGTAGCATAGCATAACATAGCCTCACCAAACCAGGAACACACTTACTGTTAGCATCAAACACATGCCACACAACCCTGACTTGAGGAGCATTTCATCACATTACTCTGTGACAAGTTTTCATTTTATCTTTTGTATGAAAACACATTTTCAGTGTTTCTTCCCTGATGGTCTGTTTTGTTTTTTTCTTAGGTATAAATTGCTCATAATTTTAGTGGATTTGGAAAACCAATATGAAACTCGATAGGATTGAAATGGATATAGAGATGATCCTTCTTAAAAAAATTCAAAATATTTTAGAAGCATTAAATTATAAGTTCGAAAATTAAGCTACTTGAATATTTATACAAAAATCTCAAGGAGACACAATGAGAAAACTTTAATGATATTATTTGAAAAATTATTGAGAATTATAACAATTAAGAAAACCTAAAAAAAAAAGATTAATAAACTAAAAAAAAATATAAAACTTTATTAACATTAAGATTGTCTCAGACGTCTTGAATACCGAAATAGGAAAACAAGTGTTTCAAAACTTGCAACAAGCAAGTATTTCAAAGCTTGCCACAAGTAAGTGTTTCAATGCTTGCCACAAGCATTTATTCCAAAGCTTGAAACAAGACTTGGTCAAATGATCAAATTTTTCAGCCTTTATCGTGTTTTTTTAACTTGTGGAATTATACACGTTTGATTACAAATGAAGTTTGCGGTATTATTTCCAATGTGAGGCACTCATAGTGAGTACAAAGAATAAGGTATTTTGTTTAATGAAAGGAACCCATATTGGAAATGTAGAATACAATATTCTCTCCAATAAGAGACACATACATATATTGCATTCAAGTACCAACGTTAAATAAATTCAACGCTGCCAGGATTTATAAAATTGTGCGAAGCGGAATTCAAATGTAATACTAATTATGAACGACCACAAACCCAAAAATCGAAAATTGTCGAGAGAGGGAAAAAGTAATTGACGATGTTAGGAATTAAATTAAAAAAAAATTGTTTCATTTCCTCAATGATTTAGTAGGCAAATGTGAACTGAATTACGCTAGTCAAAATATATCAACTGATTTTATGGAGCGTGGTATACTATGTGGACACGGGGGGTATATTACTAATGAAATTGCAGATTTAGTTGCTAGATATGGAATTATATATTAGATATAAAGTTATTATTTGGATATTTTGGATATTTTAGATATAGAATTATGTATGAAATTAGATATGGAGATGAATTTCAAGTATTAAAGTTAACTATCCAAACAGCGTAAAATCAACACTTCCACCCAAGTTCCGGTTTGACCCGGGCCCCGCCGGGTATTCGATAATTGGATGATATCAAGGCGTTCAAAATGTTCTTCCAATTACGACTCGCCTGTTACTTGACAATGAGATCACGAACATCACAGGGGATCAATGACAGGAAATAACATTTGTGTGCACACACGTACACTTGATGATGTTCATCAAGTGTATGTTCATCATGATGTTCATCATGATGTTGATGCGGGCCTGCATGTTGAAGTGATATGATGAAATATCGTGGTCAATAATGCCACGATCGAGTCCCGTCGGGTGTTGGGGTTATAAGCCTCACGACTTCCCAATACTTTTGTAAAGTCTGAGTGGTTACAGTACTGGACTGCCAAGAGGTAAGGAGGGCCCAGGCTGACCGCGTTCGAATCCTTCAGGAGTCAAGAGTTTTCTGATGTATGTTGGCTTGGGGGATCATTGGAGCTTGACGCATATATATATATATATATATATATATATATATATATATATATATATATATATATATATATATATATATATATATATATATATATATATATATATTATAAACAAAACTTATCATTTTACCATGCGAAACGAAATGTAATTTTTAAGATGATTTTAAGCTATAATTGCCAGTTGAATAAATCCAGATGGGTTTAGAAATCAAGACGATACCAAAATGGTCTTCCAAGTTAAGAGAATCATCTGAGGCAATAGTCTCCGTGTGGAAGCCAATTTCCCTCACTCTCCGGCATTATTGTGGATTCCTGCGGTAGCAACAGCAGCAGTAGTAGTGGTGGTGGTAAGGCTCTGACACAGTTCCGACTGCACCAGTCTGTAGTAATTAATCTTGGCATAATGGATGAAGGGGTAGGCAGAGGCTGTCTGTGGCAGAATGGCAGGTGCTGTGAATGTGTTGTCTGTGGGAGAAAGGCAGCAGGTGCTGTAATTGGCTGTTGGAGGAAGACAAGGGGTTGTAATTGGCTGTATGTACGAAATGCGCATAATTGCGCATTTCGTGTTTATTTCTGTCGATGGCTCCGGCGTCAAATGACCTTACCATGACTGAGGCAACCAGTTTAAAATGAACTCTTTTTAATACGTATTTTCTTATATTTCGAGAATGGAATGAGATTGATAATTCACTACAACATTTTTGAAGGTGAAAATGATTAATGTATCCGAAATTGTAGAGATTTAAAGTAATATGAATCCTAGTTCCTATAAAATTTAGAGTAGTTAGGATACGAGATTATATTGATTTAAAATAATTATTGGCTTAATGGGATTGGATTATTTTTTTTTTGTTGGTCCGCTTAGAGTGAGTGAGTGAGTGAGTGAGTGAGTGAGTGAGTGAGTGAGTGAGTGAGTACGTGAGTGAGTGAGTGAGTGAGGGAGTGAGTGAAGGGTTCAGAATCTCAGGCAGAAGGGAGACAAGTCAATAGTGTCCTTTCTGACCACTTCACTCTGTTAGATACACGGTCAAAAGGGGTGACTGGTAGCATGATAAACATTGCCTTCTCATCTCCCATATAGAACAGTCACGTGAGACTGCCGTAGTGACTGTCTGTCAGTCAAGAGTCTCACACATCCACTTGTTTGTTATTGTATACTCCCCCCCCCCCACCCGCACTATCATCTCTAATGTTAACTGACAGTGTCTGATTCCGTCTCACTCTCAGTGTATATAGTTTTTCTCTTTTCCCACACTCTATGTCAGCTTGCATTCTTACCCCCCCCCCCTTCTGTTTTCCTCAGATGGCAGTTTCTACTGTCCCCCTCCCCTTCCTTCCGTCAATTGACAGTCTTCCCCTTCCCTCCGTCAGCTGACGTTCACCTTTATCTGTCACTCCTTTCCTACCAATGTCAGTCTTAGAGGCATCACAGAATTATTTTCCCACTCATTTAACATTTAAATAATATTACCCCTAATTTACTTACAAAATCCCCTTTTATTACTCCTATTTTAGGTCCATATTATAAGGCAGCTGTGAGAACCCTGGAAGATTCCTTGTAATATATATTGTTTTCCATTTGGAAAATGCAGGTGTTTTAATATATTGCAAACACCCACCCCCTCCCCCTCAGGTGTTTTAACATATTGTAATGTTATTTAATATCAGATATTCTTGTGGGTTTGTTTAAATTAGTTTTTCCTGTTTGAGTTGTTTGAAGTTTTTTTCCCCCTAGTTTGTACGTTCCCCGATAACATTTGTATATAATAATTTATACATTCTCTTCTCCCTTATCTATATATATTTTATTTATTTTCATTTTAAATAAATTTCAAATAAGTTTTGAATATCGGTACAGTTTATAAAAACATAAAAAGAATCATTTTTTTTTTTATTTTTTAGTTTTTACTTTGTTTTAACGTCGACTTTTCTTAAACAAGACTGTGTTTACTTTGAACTTGGTTTGAACTTTGACCTTTGAAGGTTTGGTTTGAGCTAATTCAGTTTTCATCTGCTCTGTAAGTGAGTGTATACTTCTGCACTCAAAGCTGGAAGTATCTCCTCTACTCACAGACGTAAGTATCTATAGATATTTATGGATATAATTATCTCTCCCACTCACAGCTATAAGTATCTGTAGACACTTGTAGCATCAATTTCGCTGTAAGGGTTTTACCAGTTTTTGTAACCGAATCTCTGTGTTTTGTAATACATTTGAATGATTAAAATTTTGTAATAATACTGTCAGCTAACTGGATTATTTATGACAATTAGGAAATAATTAAATATATTTAACAAATCAACATTTTCCAGTTAAAATGATTTATTAGATGCTAACAGCAGTGTGGGGGAAAAAAATATACGTTGTTCACTGAAAAAACTGTGCATTTTCTCACAACGTTTCGCTCGGTTCGTCTTTATCAGATTATCTTAATTTGTTTTTAATTAAATAACTTTTTTTATAATTGTTTTATTTTCTCTTAATTTCTTCCTGTTTCTTCTCGTAATGAGCTAAACATTTCTTGGATCCGGTGGATCCTGCTTGAGTGGTGGCTTGTCTTCTAGTGCTGCTTGAGTGGTGGCTTGTCTCCTAGTATTGCTTGAGTAGTGGCTTGTCTCCTAGTATTGCTTGAGTAGTGACTTGTCTCCTAGTATTGCTTGAGTAGTGGCTTGTCTTCTAGTGCTGCTTGAGTGGTGGCTTGTCTCCTAGTATTGCTTGAGTGGTGGCTTGTCTCCTAGTATTGCTTGAGTGGTGGCTTGTCTCCTAGTATTGCTTGAGTAGTGACTTGTCTCCTAGTGCTGTTTGAGTAGTGGCTTGTCTTCTAGTGCTGCTTGAGTGGTGGCTTGTCTCCTAGTGCTGCTTGAGTGGTGACTTGTCTCCTAGTATTGCTTGAGTAGTGACTTGTCTCCTAGTGCTGCTTGAGTAGTGACTTGTCTCCTAGTATTGCTTGAGTGGTGGCTTGTCTCCTAGTGCTGCTTGAGTGGTGGCTCGTCTCCTAGTGCTGCTTGAGTGGTGACTTGTCTCCTAGTATTGCTTGAGTAGTGACTTGTCTCCTAGTGCTGCTTGAGTAGTGACTTGTCTCCTAGTATTGCTTGAGTGGTGGCTTGTCTCCTAGTGCTGCTTGAGTGGTGAATTGTCTCCTAGTATTGCTTGAGTAGTGACTTGTCTCCTAGTGCTGCTTGAGTAGTGACTTGTCTCCTAGTATTGCTTGAGTAGTGGCTTGTCTCCTAGTGCTGCTTGAGTGGTGGCTTGTCTCCTAGTATTGCTTGAGTAGTGACTTGTCTCCTAGTATTGCTTGAGTAGTGACTTGTCTCCTAGTATTGCTTGAGTAGTGGCTTGTCTCCTAATGCTGCTTGAGTGGTGGCTTGTCTTCTAGTGCTGCTTGAGTGGTGGCTTGTCTCCTAGTATTGCTTGAGTAGTGACTTGTCTCCTAGTATTGCTTGAGTAGTGGCTTGTCTTCTAGTGCTGCTTGAGTGGTGGCTTGTCTGCTAGTATTGCTTGAGTAGTGACTTGTCTCCTAGTATTGCTTGAGTAGTGGCTTGTCTCCTAGTATTGCTTGAGTGGTGGCTTGTCTCCTAGTATTGCTTGAGTAGTGACTTGTCTCCTAGTATTGCTTGAGTAGTGGCTTGTCTCCTAGTATTGCTTGAGTGGTGGCTTGTCTCCTAGTATTGCTTGAGTAGTGACTTGTCTCCTAGTATTGCTTGAGTAGTGGCTTGTCTTCTAGTGCTGCTTGAGTGGTGGCTTGTCTCCTAGTATTGCTTGAGTAGTGACTTGTCTCCTAGTATTGCTTGAGTAGTGGCTTGTCTCCTAGTATTGCTTGAGTGGTGGCTTGTCTCCTAGTATTGCTTGAGTAGTGACTTGTCTCCTAGTATTGCTTGAGTAGTGGCTTGTCTCCTAGTGCTGCTTGAGTAGTGGCTTGTCTCCTAGTATTGCTTGAGTAGTGGCTTGTCTCCTAGTATTGCTTGAGTAGTGGCTTGTCTCCTAGTGCTGCTTGAGTGGTGGCTTGTCTCCTAGTATTGCTTGAGTAGTGGCTTGTCTCCTAGTGCTGCTTGAGTGGTGGCTTGTCTCCTAGTATTGCTTGAGTAGTGACTTGTCTCCTAGTGCTGTTTGAGTAGTGGTTTGTCTCCTAGTGCTGCTTGAGTGGTGGCTTGTCTCCTAGTGCTGCTTGAGTGGTGGCTTGTCTCCTAGTGCTGCTTGAGTGGTGGCTTGTCTCCTAGTGCTGCTTGAGTAGTGGCTTGTCTCCTAGTGCTGCTTGAGTAGTGGCTTGTCTCCTAGTGCTGCTTGAGTAGTGGCTTGTCTCCTAGTGCTGCTTGAGTGGTGGCTTGTCTTCTGATGCTGCTTGAGTGGTGGCTTGTCTCCTAGTGCTGCTTGAGTGGTGGCTTGTCTCCTAGTATTGCTTGAGTGGTGGCTTGTCTCCTAGCGCTGCTTGATTAGTGGCTTGTCTCCTAGTGCTGCTTGAGTAGTGGCTTGTCTCCTAGCATTGCTTGAGTAGTGACTTGTCTCCTAGTATTGCTTGAGTAGTGGCTTGACTCCTAGTGCTGCTTGAGTGGTGGCTTGTCTCCTAGTATTGCTTGAATAGTGGCTTGTCTTCTAGTGCTGCTTGAGTAGTGGCTTGTCTCCTAGTATTGCTTGAGTGCTGTGTTAGTCCCCCTAATCTTGCTGACGTGCTCAGAACATAGTGTTTAGTTTTTTTTCATTATTTTCCGAGCATTTCACATTGTTATGGTGTAGTCCCGTGAGATAATCTCTGGTCAAACCTGATGCTCACAAGTGCAAAGGTTCGTTCAGCTTTACGATAAAAATTGTGGAGATTTGTTTACGTAATTTCGTAAAAAGTTTGTATTGTGTATGCATAATGCAGCAAAGAACAGCTCGGATTACCACACCTCTTTAAATGTTGCAAACATTTCACCCCCTGTTGCAAATATTTATCTGGCTTGGCAGACTTGTGTCAGGTGAAATGGAAGAGTGGGGGGGCATTCACCCCCCCCCCCACACACACACACACACTCAGCTGGTTCGTCTCCTGCCTCTCTCATCAGTGACACGATTCGTCACATACTTAACGGTAAAGCACGTACACACACACTCCTCAAGGTTCGTGCATTCGTGCATCTATTTTTTTAAGTCAGTGTGTGTGACACATCTGGTCTAAGATTCGTGCATTTAAGTAATCCCACGTCAGGATAATTCTCGTAAGTAACCTCCCCACATGAAGATAATCTTGCCTCAACTACTTTCAGCTTAAAGTCTGTACGTAATAAAGCAAAAATAAGTAATAAAGCAAAAATAAGTAATAAAACAAAAATAAGTAATAAAGCAAAAATAAGTAATAAAGTAAAAATAAGTAATAAAGTAAAAATAAGTAATAAAGCAAAAATAAGTAATAAAGCAAAAATAAGTAATAAAGCAAAAATAAGTAATAAAGCAAGAATAAGTAATAAAGCAAAAATAAGTAATAAAGCAAAAATAAGTAATAAAGCAAAAATAAGTAATAAAGCAAGAATAAGTAATAAAGCAAAAATAAGTAATAGAGCAAAAAATAAGTCTTTTTTAACAGGGGGTTGTGACAGTGATTATTTTACAAATAAGTTTCCCGAACTAAAGTGAGTTTATTTATAAAAAAAAAATCCAGAGTCATGTTAGAAGAATATTAGAGAATCATATTGATCCGTTGCTCATATTGATCATCGGATCAATGCTCAATATTCCTGGAAAGCAGTGGATGTGTTTCACCAAACTTGATTACTCGTATTGCTTGATATTAAGTCAGCATTTAACGTGAGGAATTGTAGAGAAGAGTGATAGTTGCAGCTTGTTTATATCCAAGGGATATCATGTTTATGATATCTGTTTACGTTTATATCCATGGGGTATATCATGTTTATGATATCTGTTTACGTTTATATCCATGGGGTATATCATGTTTATGATATCTGTTTACGTTTATATCCATGGGGTATATCATGTTTATGATATCTGTTTACGTTTATATCCATGGGGTATATCATGTTTATGATATCTGTTTACGTTTATATCCATGGGGTATATCATATTTATGATATCTGTTTACGTTTATATCCAAGGGGTATATCATGTTTATGATATCTGTTTACGTTTATATCCATGGGGTATATCATGTTTATGATATCTGTTTACGTTTATATCCATGGGGTATATCATGTTTATGATATCTGTTTACGTTTATATCCATGGAGTATATCATGTTTATGATATCTGTTTACGTTTATATCCATGGGGTATATCATGTTTATGATATCTGTTTACGTTTATATCCATGGGGTATATCATGTTTATGATATCTGTTTACGTTTATATCCATGGGGTATATCATGTTTATGATATCTGTTTACGTTTATATCCAAGGGATATCATGTTTATGATATCTGTTTACGTTTATATCCAAGGGGTTTCAGGGATACAAGTGCCTAAACAAAGATCATATTTCGATTTAATAATGTTTTTTCTGTTTTAATTTGTGTGAAATATTAAACTGTAGTTGCAGCAGGGGGAAAAAAACACCCGAGGGCCGTACAAACACCTATTGTAGCCTTGAGCTAATTATCGTTTTTTTCTGTTTTAATTTGTATAATATTAAACTCTGGTGCTACGTTATGTACGGGGCACACACACACACACACACGCACACACACACACACACACACACACACACACACACACACACACACACACACACACACACACTTCACCATTCACCAACATTTCCTCACCATCTCTGTCTCGCAACTTTGAAGAATTTCGATTATTTTATTTTCATGGAGAGAAAAAAATTCTGCACATGTTCAGAAAAGTTCCTCAGATGAACATTCCTCATAGCGCCGCACCGCCACCGCCGGGACCAAGAGTTTCAACGATCCTCTGTTAAGGGAGACCACAGCCAGCAACAGTTTGATTGATTGACGGAGATTAGGTCACCCAAGAAGTGGCACGGGCATGAATAGCCCGTAATGCAACAATTTAATTAATTGACGCAATTATATGCCACCGTACCTCTGACCGAAGGGAAGGGAATTATCAGGGGAAAGCGCCAAGCAATTACGACTATATATAGCACTGGGAAGGGGGTCAGGATAAGGATTTGGGATGGGACGGAGGAATGGAATGGTGTCCAATCGCTTGAACGGCCGGGGATTGAACGCGGACACACTCAAAGAGAGCCCTTGTGTAGCCAGTCAATAGGGGTGAACGATCGTGTGGATGATGCGTTCAGTAAGTCCTGTGGGGTCCTGTAGCGTAAGGGGTCTACGTCCTCGACGCATTATCAAAGGATCCCGGGTTCGATTACTTGGCGGAACAGAGACTGTTGGGTACTTGGTGCCTCTGTTCACCTGGCAGTAAATAGGTGAATGGGAGTTAGGTTGTTGTTGTTATAGATTCAGCTACTCGGAACAAGTTCCAAGTAGCACGGGCTATGGTGAGCCCGTAACTTACCTGGCACAGGAGCGGGGCAAGAAGCACGGGCTATGGTGAGCCCGTAACTTACCTAGCACAGGAGCTGGGCAAGAAGCACGGGCTATAGTTAGCATCGTGGACGGGAGATGTCTCCCTGCTCGGGAGTTAGGTACTTGAAATGGGTTATATCCTGTGGGTGGATGGCTAGGTGCAGGTGAACCCTAGTCATCTATACATGTGGTAAGCCGGTGGAGAGAGAGTTGGGGTTGAGTGTAAGCGGTGAGTTGATCGTTTGCATTTAACGTGGTTGTATTTTATGGGTTATTCATGCCCATGCCACCTCTTGGGCGGCTTAATCCTTATCAATCATTCAGTGGTTGTATTCACCTAGTTGTGCTTGCGGGGTGGGTTGAGCTTTGGCTATTCAGTCCCGCCAAATTCCCCTGTTGTGCGGCAGTGGGCAGGCAAAGACCTTCCACGACACATAACAACATAAGAATTAACGTAACTTCAGACGGCCTATTGACCCATACGAGGCAGCTTCTATTTACATCAACCCGAACTCATTCCTGTATAACCTACGCTTCAAACCCTGTTTCCACGCCAGTATTTACCCAGTTACATTGGCTGAGATTGGGCACAAGAGGCTTTGGGTAAGACACATTCCTCTGTCGTTCGGGTGTGATTGAAACATTCCAATGTGTCGGGTATAGTGGATTCCAGACTGCTAAATGGGCCTAGGTACCATTTCTTTACGGTTGAAACCTGTGATTCTCCGGTTCTAATTCTAACGACCACTTCAGTATACAGTGGTCAGCAATGCGGACACGTTTTAGGAGGGGAACTTTATCGTATTTTGGATTATGATTTTAATACGTAATGGAAAGGAATTTTGAAGCTTAAAGCAATCTTGGATCTTGACCAGCAAGCACAGTTAGGCAAGTACAGCGAACAGACCACACAATAAAACCATTGTTCTTAAGCATATTTTTGAAAACAAATAAATCCTTCAGCAATATTAAAAAAAAAAACTTCAAATAAAATTAATTTTATTTATTTTGAAAGGAAAAAAACTCCTTCATTATTTTTTTAACGGGTAAAATATGAAAGCATATTTTTATTCCCTCTTTTTTGCCTGCAATTTATGCCTTCGGGCTCAGAGATTCGTCAGCTTCAAACGCTCGATATATATATTTTTTCTTTTTAAATCATGAATATCACACCCCGGGATTGGGGAAAAGTTAAACATTCCAGCAATTGGTATAATTTCACTGCAAAACAATTTTGGAAGGACAAATATATTTAATTTATGCTATTTTAAGTCCATTCCCGCCAAACCCACACACCGAAACTACGACGTTGGTACAACGTTCGAACAAGTTTTAACACCTCCTAACCAGTTATAACAACCAATATAGCAAGTTGTAACAACGTTCTAATACGTCATAAACACGTTAAGCCAAGATGTAACAACTTTATTACAAGTTGTAACAAGAGGAAAATAGAGACAGTTACGGTTTGTGTTTCCAGGGTTCTTCATATCTAGATTTTGAGTTGTATTTAGCCTATATCCTACGACTATCTCTGGAAGGATCTATTAGATTATCTGTATAGATTTTTATATATATATATTTATATTATGTGTTAAATGTTTAAGTTAGTAATTAATGTTTTTTTTATCTCGTCTGTTTTTTCAACTTCCTTTTAATTGATTACTGGGTCATAATTGCGTTACTAGTGTGTTTTTAAAGTATTATGTAGGTACTGACATCGTATTTAGTATTTTATCTCTGAATACACGGAGGGATTTTTCCTTACATTTGATGGCTTAATTACTTTGCACTTACTGGAGTCAAACTTTAGTAGCCATTTGTTAGAGTATTTTTTCCAAATCCTTAGTTCCTTTTTTGTAGATTTTTACGATTTTTCACTGTATTTATACTCCTCATAAGCCTTACGTCTATACACATTGATTGGACGGTGTCTGTGTCTCATGGGAGATCTTTCACACCAGTGAGGAAGAGGCAGGTCGTAGTAATGACTTCTGTAGTAATGACTCCCTGTAGTAATGACCCCCTGTAGTAATGACCCCCTGTAGTAATGACCCCCTGTAGTAATGACCTCTGTAGTCCGCCACTGCCAACATCTGGTGACTCTGGATAACCTTTGCTTACCATGACTCTTGTTTCAGCTACACAGGCAGTCCCTCGTCCACTGGAACACATCACATGTCTCCAAATTGCTCACTTGAATACCACGTCTGAAGACCAGACCACACACTAGAAGGTGAAGGGACGACGACGTTTCGACTTGAGAATGGTCCAGGACGGACCGAAATGTCGTCGTCCCTTCACCTTCTAGTGTATGGTCTGGTCAACATACTTTAGCCACGTTATTGTGACTCATCGCCTGCATCACATCTAAAGTTTTCCTGAAATTCTAACAACAAAATATGCTGTTTTCTCGTCTTTAAATCTCGTTGATGACGAGAAGCTCTGAGAATTGGCTATATTCTCAGAGCTATATACCCCCCCCCCCTGCAGGCATTTTTCTCAGCTCTAAGAGAAATATAAAAGAGGACTATATTGTATGTAGAGAAAGAGAGGGGAGAGGATAGGTTCAATGAAGGGAAGGTACAGTGAGGGGGTAGAAATGCGAAGTAGTTTAGTGTTGCAGTTAATATTATTGTGTAGGTTTTAATTTGGAACGAAGGGGTAGCAATGTTGAAATTGTGTTTATATTCGTTGTAGCTTCTGGTGGTTGTGACTATTGTCTATTCATGTTTTTTTTTTTGGGGTGTGTTTAGCGTCCGTATAGTTCATGGGGGACAAAAAACACTTCATTAACTATACGCGAACAGTTATAAAAAAAAATCACACGTGAGACAAGAGCAAAAAGCTCTTGCTTCATGTGAGACAAAAGTACTGACGAAGTCTACAATATAAACACGAATTCTACTTATATAAGTGTCGATTGAAGGTTGAGATGAGGGACCAAAGAGCCAGAGCTCAACCCCCGCAAGTACAACTAGGTGAGTATTCACACACACACACACACACACACACACACACACACACTCTCGCTCGGGAATCTGTACACCAGTTGATTGACAGTTGAGAGGCGGGACCAAAGAGACAAAGCTCAACCCCCGCAAGCATAGCTAGGTGAGTACACACACACACACACACACACACACACACACACACACACACACACACACACACACACACACAAACTGGTGTGTGTGTGTGTAGCTGGATCCAACAGCCGATGCTCGATCCTGCAGGCACCAATAGACGAGTACACACACACTTGGCTTTACCCAAGTAGTTCAGGCCTTAAACCTGAGCTTCAAAAACAATCTTTGTTAGCAGTCTCAGGTCTGCTCCCTCACGCAGGAAGTCCCCCTGATCCATGCCTACCTATGACCGAGTCCTGGGAGCCCTGACTCGCTGCTTCTCTCCTCAAACACGCGCATTTTTTCATGGAGAATTATGAGACACACATTCCCTCCCTTCTCTCATTCACTTCATTCAAAGGCTTTGTGGCTTTGTCTAGGACAGAGGAGTCTGATGAAGCTTTTTAATGTACAAACAGGCGTGCGGGGGTGAAAACAGTAAGGCACAATAACAAGGGATGAAAATTAGGCACCCAAGCCACACGTCTGAAAATTTTTCAGACAGTGACGATGTTTCGGCGCCCTTCGGAAGCATTATAGAGTCGGGTGGTCCAGGGCGGAGCGAAACGTCCGTCTCGACCTTATAGAGGTGTGGGTTGGACGTGTATTGTAATGGGAAATACAGTCTGGAGGGAAAAAAAAAAGACTATTCAGTAAGGTTTTCGACTCTGTGTAAATTAGAGTATTATGAGGCTTTCTCCAACCTTCTTGATTAGAATTCTGTAAATTGTAAAACAAAAATTGGTTCAGAGGCAAGAGTCTTATTATTAGCAAAGCAGGTTGTAAAAGACTTACAATAGGACCTGATTTATTAACACCCAAATCATCAATGGGCATCTATGAGGGGCACAGATGGAAACTAAATACCCAGATGGAAACCTAGATGGAAACTAAGTACCCAGCTGAGGAAAAGAGACATTAGTTTGTATTTTCTCAGTGACAGGATTGTGAACAAACAGAACGGGTTAAGAAGTGAAGTGGTGAAAGGTATCTCCATACCCAACTATAACTGTAGATATGATAGTTCTATTGGCTCAAGAACATATACGAACTTCACTTAAAGGTTAAGGGGCAAAAAAGTTATGTGAATTCTTCTGTTTGGATTACAGGACATCAAATTGTCTAGGTTACAAATTCACTTGTTGTCTCTAACAAGGTATAACTCTGATATTAACCCAAGATTTGAGGCTGCTATTTGGAACGCAGTTATAAAGATAGTGGGAAATTATTTTTGTTCGGTCTTTTTGAGATATTTTGATGTGGATTTCATGGAAGGGAATGTGGTATATACTTAGCTTGGAATTAGAATCAATTTATATAGCTACTTCAAACACAAGTTGCAGACAATCAAGAGGACTTGTTTCTTTGAAGTAGCGAGAATACAAAGCTTATTACTCAGAAACTTGAGTATTTCACTGAGCTTCTTGCTCCATGAAAATACTCAAGTTTAAATAGTTTAAATACAGCATATTGCATATTGCATTTAACCTATACACACTGAGAGGAATTAACATAATTTTTGCATTGCTCTACATTGCATCTTGGACCTCAAGACTTTGATGTGTAATGTATTCTTTGTGAATTTATTGTGAGACGAGAATCAAGTGCTTCCCAATGTTCAGTATGCTGTTTACTCTTAAGATCAAAGTGAAGAACTCATCTTTATTCCACTACAGTCATGCTGGTGAAGTTATCTTAATCTGTTTGATGCCGTTTTTAAAGTAATTCTTTGGTATCCTGATAATTCATGACGTCGGGGACAGGATGCTTGTATATATATATATATATATATATATATATATATATATATATATATATATATATATATATATATATATATATATTGACCCCTCCCACAGGAGGCAACCCTCCACAACAGTTGCCTAACTCCCGGGTTACCTATTTACCGTTAGGGTGAACAGAGGCATTTGGTGATAGGAAACGTACCCACCCATTTCTGTCCCGCCCGGGATTCGAAACCGGCATTCCAAACTGTACCACCGCGACCTTTGTTTCCAGGTTATGTGTCTTAAGTAGTTTCTTGATGCCCCGATAAGCCTGATGCCCCTGAATTTCAGGCTGAGTGTCTCGATACCTTGGCAGTGTCTCATCAATATTTTCAGGTAATGCGTATGCCCAGTTGTCAAAGCCATGATCGGTATTGATCGGGTTTGTATTTACCCGTCACCCCCTTTGTGTATTCACTGTGCCGCTTGTGAATACTCAAGGGAATCACACTAATGTGATATAGAAAGGAAAATATAAATTGGACTAATTCGGGGCTTCGGAGAGAGAGGGAGAGAGAGAGAGAGAGAGAGAGAGAGAGAGAGAGAGAGAGAGAGAAAGTGGGTGTAGGGAGAGTGTGAGGCAAGTGAATAGTATGGGGTAGTAGAGCTTGATGAATGCTGGGAGTGCCTGGGAGTGCCTGGGAGTGTCTGAGAGTACCTGGGAGTCCCTGGGAGTGCCTGGGAGTGCCTGGGAGTGCCTGAAGCATTAACTTGGAAAGTACAGGTAAAATAATGGTAGGGGTGAAGTCATAGGATGAATAGGCTGTTAAAGAGACAGAAATAAGGGATAGACTTAAACCAACGTACACTATTCTTTGTTTATACTTTTTCGTTATCAAGATGAACAACTATTATTTGCCCAGACCTCAAGGACCAGGTAATTACAGACTTCTTTAACTCGCATCCTACGAGAGCAAGATGGTGAAGATGATCATCTTCAATTGCCTCTTAACACAAAGCTGATTGACGATTTTCTTAAGGAACTAAGCACGACCTAAGTCATATGGTAAATTATGCATGGTGACACACAGCCAATTACTCTTGTTTCCATTAACATCAAAGAAGCTTTTGACAAGACACATTAAGGGATTGCGATCCAGGATGAGCCAACCAGCATGGGGGGGCGTTGGGGGGAGGGGGGGATGTTGTTAAGGAAGTCTCCGTAATTGGATTGAAGAGTAGCAAGAAGGGAAGCCAAGGTTTACTTTGAAGGACCCTTCTCAAATACTTTGAATTCGTAAATTAGAGTCCTTCAAGTGGGACTGCTAAGCACCACCCAAGTTAATTTAATAACAGTCATAGTTATTATGTTCCTTCTTGAAGGACTACCTCAAGTAGTCCTTGCGAATGATACCCATCTTTATGAGGGTGAAACAGTCCTGGTTGATACCTGGTTGATATCTCGTAGGATGCGAGTTAAAGAGGTCTGTAATACTAAACGTCTTGGAATAAAATGGGTTAAATTAAGCTTCGTTCATTAAAGGAATTAGATAAAAGTATACTACGATCACAATAAAAAAAATAAATGAAGGAAAAACTGCTAGTTGTTGGCAAAGTTAATATTCGACTACCATGGACAACATGTTCTTACTCTCAGCTCTCAGGAGCTCTCTAATTACCGGAGCATCTTGAAGACGTTTGCAAGTGCCGTCACGCCTAGAGTGGTCATTTAGAAGCCATTTTAGTACTAAAGTTATGGGCACAGCATATGTATATGGACCGTAAAAAAGTTTATGCTGTTCCATGTATGTGCAGATATGGCTCAAGCCACAAGCTGGAAAGCATACGAAACCAAATTATGCTGATCCTCTTCATAGCTTTACGAACCAAGACTTTAGTTTTTAAATGTCTAATGAAATTAGAGTAATTTCTTCCTTTTGAGAGTGGTTGTACATGTTGATAAGTAGTATATTCACTCATAGAATGAGTGACGTTGCTCAGTAAACTTACCCCTTGGGGGCAAAATAAAATGAAAATTAAATGCAGGTCATATTTGCTTTAAAGTCCAAAAATTCTGACAACGTCAGAATTATTATTACAAAATAAAATTGATTTTCGAGACACTGGAAATTATCACCGATTCTTAAACTTCATAAGCACTGAGATTCCTGCATAGCAAATATTAAGCTCTAATGCATTTTCACTTAAATTGGAAATAAAATATGCAATTATAGCCATCAATGAGCCATACATATGAAGACGTTGGTAGGGAAAGATAACCCTATATGAGTTAGAATGCATTACCAATTAGAGTTAACACAGGCAATCACATGCAACTCGCTCAATAAACCCTATTCCGATAAGTGCAAAGGTGTCCGCCTGTGGAAAGCAATAAATAACAACGCCCCAGGACTATTCCGGCCCCAATAACCAAGATTCATCTTCAGCAATCTCACTAAAAGCGTTTTTTAAACGCTCTATAGCATTGGTAACATCATAACTCCTTGTGGAACGACACGTCGTCGAACCCCTCCCACCTTCTCTGATCGCTCGTGCTCCTGCTGCTGCGGCTGCTAAAGTGGGCAGCTCTTTGGGGCATTGTGGTGTCTGCTGAGGTGGGCAGCTCATTGGGGTATTGTGCAACCCGTTCTCGCAAATTTAATAAGTCAATATTGACTTATTAAATATGTGCATAGGTGACATACTTAACATAATAGATACCCTTAAAAAGATTCATAGAAAACACCGACCTTACCTAACCTTGTTAGTATCTTAAGATACTAACAAGGTTAGGTAAGGTCGGTGTTTTCTATGAATCTTTTTAAGGGTATCTATTATGTTAAGTATGTCACCTATGCACATATTTAATAAGTCAATATTGACTTATTAAATTTGCGAGAACGGGTTGCACAATGCCCCAAGAAGCTGCCCACCTTAGCAGACACATACCACAATGCCCCAAGAAGCTGCCCACCCAAGCAAACACATACCACAATGCCCCAAGAAGCTGCCCACCCAAGCAAACACATACCACAATACAATAAGATGCTTATCTTAAGATACTAACAAGGTTAGGTAAGGTCGGTGTTTTCTATGAATCTTTTTAAGGGTATCTATTATGTTAAGTATGTCACCTATGCACATATTTAATAAGTCAATATTGACTTTACGAATTTGCGAGAACGGGTTGCATTGTGGTATGTGTCTGCTGAGGTGGGCAGCTCATTGGGGTATTGTGGTATGTGTCTGCTTAGGTGGGCAGCTCATTGGGGCATTGTGGTATGTGTTTGCTTGGGTGGGCAGCTTCTTGGGGCATTGTGGTATGTGTCTGCTAAGGTGGGCAGCTTCTTGGGGCATTGCCGTGTCTGCTTCGGTGGGCAGCTCTTTGGAGCATTGTGGTATGTGTCTGCTTCGGTGGGCAGCTCATTGGTGCATTGTGGTATGTGTCTGCTTCGGTGGGCAGCTCATTGGTGCATTGTGGTATGTGTCTGCTGAGGTGGGCAGCTCATTGGGGCATTGTGGTGTGAGTCTACTTAGGTAGGCCTTAGTAAGACAGCTTAGTAAGTTTCCAGAACTGAATAGGGGTTCAACCCAATACCCAATACAATAAAAATAGGATTTGTTAGGATGTAAATATTTAGGGATAAGTTGGAATACGAGAGACAAGTGATCAACTCAGTGTGTCACTGCTCCCTGTAACATATAATCGAGTAATCAGTTAAATGTTGCGCCGTATTTACAACAAATGTCCAGTTTCGGTTCTTGCGGGTCGGCGTTCAACTCCCCCATGGTCCAAGTGGTTGGGTCACCATTCCTTTCCTCTGTCCTGTCTCAGCTTCTTATCCTGATGCCTTCCAATTGCTATTTAGTTGGACAGGCTTAGTGCTTTCTCTGGATAATTACCCTTGCTCTTACATTTTTGCTGTATCTGCAACATTTTTTTTTAACGTATAATTAGATAAAGAACCGAGTTTGTTGCTCTTCTTCACACACACACACACACACACACACACACACACACACACACACACACACACACACACGCACACACACACACGTTCTTGCAAGCTTACATGAGCGTCTCTGTGCATTCATGAGCTGGCATGAATCTTTCCCCTTTACCATGCCTCGGAGGTGAGACTGATAACAAACAATACATGCCTGGTATACTGAGCTCTCTCTCTCTCTCTCTCTCTCTCTCTCTCTCTCTCTCTCTCTCTCTCTCTCCCAATCTTCCAAACATTTCCTGGGGTGATACGCACTTGTGTCTCGAGGATTGGATTTCATTCTCCCACTCGGCTGGGTCTATCGCTCTCGCCTCACCCACTCGCTAACAAGATTCATCAAATATATTCCCTCCAATATTTTCTCAAAATTCCTTCTCCGAAATGTATGAATATTTCGGGGTTTTTTTGGGATGGGAAAATATATATGGTGACCAAATTTTGCACTCGGTAATTTTGATACTGTGTTGAACACTCGAGATGTAACAGTATGTGTTGATTAATCTCTCCAAGAGATTTAGGAAATACCCATGAAAGAGATATTTATGTCTGTAACAGGAAATGTCTGTCTGTCTGTCTATCGGTTCGTGGTTGGAAAACAGTCTACTTTGAGGGGGGGTAACTAATCCAGATTTTGCATGATGACTGGTATTTGGTAGAGGATGGTCGAAGGTTATGGTAGAAGTTATGGTAGAAGTTATGGTCGTAGGTTATGGTAGAGGATGGTCGTAGATTTGGTACAGGATACGTAACCCCCCCCCCCCTTTGTATATGTATTTTGCATGAATTTAATTTTTTTAATCTCATTTTAGTAACAAATTCCATGCTTATGTACAAAGATTCATCCAGCATAGTATTTTATAGGAGATTTTTAACTGTAAGTTTGTCTAATGCAATTTATTGATAGAGACAGTGTGTAGTGAAGATGGGCAGAGTGATGAAGGGAATGTGGAGAAAAGTACAGAAGGTGGTAAAGGGAAGGGAAGTTGGTGAAGGGGAGGGAAGATGATGAAAGGTAGGTAAGATGGTGAAGGGAGAGGGTAAGTAGTGAAAGGTAGGAAAGGGAAGGGAAGAGTAGGAAAAAATGATAAAAGCTAGACATGGTGATGAAGGTTGACCAGACCACACACTAGAAGGTGAAGGGACGACGACGTTTCGGTCCGTCCTGGACCATTCTCAAGTCGATTGTCTTGAGAATGGTCCAGGACGGACCGAAACGTCGTCGTCCCTTCACCTTCTAGTGTGTGGTCTGGTCAACATACTTTAGCCACGTTATTGTGACTCATCGCCTGCATATGGTGATGAAGGGTAAGGAATGTGGTGAAAAGAAACTAGCGAAGGAGACAGAAGGAAGGGTAGTGATGATGATAGTGGTAGATAGTGGCAACCAGCGGTGACCGGGTGATGAAGAAGAGACAGTATTTAATAAAGATAGTGACAATGATGAGGATAATCGTGTAAATCTTTATAGTAATGAAGATGTGTGTGTGTGTCCTGAAGATAATTAAGGTAGTGTGTAGTGTAGTTACCTGTGTAGTTAAGCTTCTTATGGTGATAATGGTTGTGTGTGTGTGTGTGTTTGTTTAGGATTATCACCGTATCGATGGCCGGGTATAGTGACGAACCAAGAGACATGCAGAGTATAACTATTAGACACCAAAAGAAGCAAACTACGGAACGTGTCAATGAGGCGACACGAGACATAGAAGGAGTGAGTGAGTCAAATAGTGAAGAACTTGTCTTTACACTTATCAAAGATGTTGCTAAACTCGTCAGCAAACTTCCATTGGAACCTCCAGTAACCATTTTGTGTACATAGTTCAAAAGTTATAAGAATAGACGTAAATAAAATTAAAATTGTGAGAGATGTATTATAGATTGCTACAAGAGGTGCATTATAGACTGATACGCATGATAGAGGTACTCTTATAGGGTACCAATAATGGTAGTTTACATTCCAAATGAGCAGTTTTCCTCTGCGGTTCACACTAACTTGTAAACCTTTCTAAACTTTCTCCGATACTTTGGCATCTGTTCTTCTTCCTGGTGCGGTAAAGAAGGGCGTCCCAAATTGCAAGATAATTGTTGTGTTGCTTCTGTTTCCAGCTCCATTAGTCACTCCTGTCCTTTGCTTTTCACGATATATATATCCATCCGAAGTTATGTTCCTACTGGGAATAGCACAGGTTAGGGAAATAATACTCGTGGCCATACTACAGGTGTGGCCAAGAGTGAGCATTGACAGGTGTGGCCATGACTGAGGATTGGCAGGTGTGGCCATGAGGCCAAATCATCTAACCACTTATGGGCATTTTTTTTTCACTGTTATTGTGTAATTATCACGTCACGAAAATGCTATGGAGCTGCCCCTCAACCCTCACCTTTTCTCCTGATATATATATATATATATATATATATATATATATATATATATGTGTGTATATCACGAAAATAAACACGTGATTAAGAATGTGACAATGTCAGACCACGGAGGAAAAATGAAACAGGAAATTTCCTTAAGTACTTTCGTATATTAAATACATCTTCTGAAGGTCATTTTACAGATCGAGTGATGAGTATAAATAGGCAGGAGAGAGTGGTGAAGTAAGGTGAGGTACAATACTTGGACAACGCAGAAGGCCCATTGGCCCATCAGATGCACCCAATTGGCCCATCCGATGTAGCCCAATGGCCCATCTGATACAGCAGACATACAAGCATAATACATAGGTAATTATAACATAAAGAGGTAAATATATACAATAAATTAGTGAGACTAATTTATTGTATATATTTACCTCTTTATGTTATAATTACCTATATATTATGCTTGTATGTCTGCTGTATCAGATGGGCCATTGGGCTACATCGGATGGGCCAATTGGGTGCATCTGATGGGCCAATGGGCCTTCTGCGTTGTCCAAGTATTGTACCTCACCTTACTTCACCACTCTCTCCTGCCTATTTATACTCATCACTCGATCTGTAAAATGACCTTCAGAAGATGTATTTAATATACGAAAGTACTTAAGGAAATTTCCTGTTTCATTTTTCCTCCGTGCTCTGACATTGTCATATATATATATATATATATATATATATATATATATATATATATATATATATATATATATATATATATATATATATATATATATATATATATATAAGACTAGGAAGGGAGTACCACCTCTAGCTGGAAGAAGGGGGACCCATAGCCTCGGAGGAAACCACGCATAACGCATTAGAGGGAATGTTTAGATCATTCTTTTCTCCTACCACCCCCCTGGTATATACCAAATATATATATATATATATATATATATATATATATATATATATATATATATATATATAGGGACCCATAGCCTCGGAGAAGAAAATAAAAAGTATTCAGAGTATTAGTAGAGTATTAAAAGTATTATATATATATATATATATATATATATATATATATATATATATATATATATATATATACATATATATATATATATATATATATATATATATATATATATATATATATATATATGACTTTGGTCTCCTGGTACACATTTGTTTTCTTTCCTAACCCCCAGAAATATATAATTTTCTGGTTGGTAACTTCATTCTTTTTTCTTTTTTCATTCCTTTTCTTTCTTGACGCGTATTTCTTTCTCCTCTTCTCAAAATCTCGGGCACTCGTGAATATATATTTTTTCTGTGTTCTGAAATATTTTGGTCGACCATTCAGTATATATTTGTCTTTTTTTTTTTTTTTTTTGGCTGGTTGACCTACTGTCAGCCTCTCTGTCTGTTAAAATTGTTTTGCTGCGTTTTTTTTTTTTTACCTACCGTCAATTTGTCGCTCTTATATAAGTTACTGTCTGTTTCTCTGCCTAACTAATGTGTGCATGTTTTATATATATATATATATATATATATATTTTTTTTTTTTGTGAGGGTACCACCTCTGGTGCCAATGTGGGGATATATATATATATATATATATATATATATATGAGTATGGGTTCGAGTCACTTCTGGGGTGTGAGTTTTCAGTTATATATATATATATATATATATATATATATATATATATATATATATATATATATATATATATATATATATATATATATATATATATATATATATCATAACTACCTTCTGTTACCCGTTTTAGTTTTTTTTCATTTCGAAGACTTATGACATTTACAAATACTGTCCCCTTGCATTCCCACTGATACACAGTCGAGGCTAAAGCATTAGGAAACTTTACGTATCGTTCAGTATTTGTACCGACGTACGATTCTCACACCAGATACGTCATTCTGAGGAGATGGGATATGATCACAGACGGCATTGATAATTCTTAGATGCTCGATGCTCACATGTGATCATAGAGGGCCACTAGCTTTCAAGGCATTTTCTACTTGACCAGCTTTTGCTAGTTTATATAGACATTTGTATCTATATATCTATATCTATAACATGTCCCCAACATACATATGATCAGGAATAGCTCGCGGTAGAAAAATTTATAAAATCATATGGATGTATATAATGCGTATGGCAGGGTGGACGTATCCCTCGCGTTCATTATATGCATTGCTATGCATAACTTTCCTCAGATATGTATTCCACAGAAAAAAAAAACTTTAAATTACAAAGCTCCTCATCTGAATACCAGCAAGAACCACCACCGCCACCCACACTATATATATATATATATATATATATATATATATATATATATATATATATATATATATATATATATATATATATATATATATATAAGGTCTTGATGCGTATCTGGCCATTATTTTAGATGAAAAAGTGATGTCTTCTCATATTTTATATAATTTTTATTGGTATTTCTAAAATTTGACAGCAATCTCCATAGAAATGTGGGAGGACCTCATTATATATACACTAAACCTACATTATTTAACAGCAGGAATAGCGACTACATTTCTGTTTGATATTCAGAGCTCTCCTGGACCCATTTTGGACCATTATCAAGGCCCATTCTTGACCATTATCAAGACCCATTCTCTGGCCATTAGCAAGGCCCATTCTCTGGTCACTATTAGACGCACACGCACTACCGACTTTACCATGCATGTGCCTGCATGGGGAGTCCAGAGACGCAGGAGCGATCCCATTACATGTCCTCAACTTTTTATCTCAGAGACATCACATTCTCGTGTTATAATTTAGCATTATCTATTAAGATTTTCTAACTAATATTTATATTAATGAATGCAATGTGGTTTGGAGGTTTTTTTTTATTAGTCTTGTGTCTGGGATATGTGTTCCTTGACACGTGTTGCTTGACACATGTGTTGCTTGACACATGTGTTGCTTGACACATGTGTTGCTTGACACATGTGTTGCTTGACACATGTGTTGCTTGACACATGTGTTCCTTGACACATGTGTTGCTTGCAGTGTGTTTTATAGAATTAATACATGCTATATACTCTATTTGAGTATATATATATATATATTATATATATATATATATATATATATATATATATATACTCAAACAGAGACATTTAAATGCAAATGCAAGCACAAATAAGCTCATGAATCAATTCAATTAAGCATGTGATCATTAAACAGCAATTTTTTATCGGCCACAATTCACGCCTGAATGAGTAAAACAAATACAGTGCTTAATTACATTTCACACTAAAAATTATTTGTAGGAAACAATACACAAACATTATTTGCATCATGAACAATTATCTGCAGTGATGATCTGCTTGGGGCAGGGGGAGAAAGTTTGCTGGTGAATGTGTATATATATATATATATATATATATATATATATATATATATATATATATATATATATATATATATATATATATAACAGCAGTGTGAATAACAATGATTAAATGTAAATATTAAATCTTGAAAATAATAACAAGAAAACACACACACACACACACACACACACACACACACACACACACACACACACACACACACACACATACACCTCCTTGGAAACCAGTACAGATCATGTTAAACACAAACATCTCAAAATCGTTGACATTTCACCTTAAAACCCATCCCAAGCCGGATAACTGAGATCTCCCAGGCCGGAAAACTGATATCTCCCAAGCCGGATATCTGACACATTTTTCCAGCATCACTCTTCATTCTGCCCCCTTCAAAAAAACTAACACTGAACTTCATTCTCGTTTCCCAATATATCCTAAAATACATATTATGAACCCTACTCAGAGATCTTGCATACATACACACACACACACAGGCCTGAGTGGAGAACTTGCAGATGCAGATGCTGCCAGTGCAATCCTAAGTCTAAGACGGTGTGTACTGCCCTCCTGAGAGATATTATCGAAAACCCATTCATCTTGATATTGCCTGTAGCCTCGACGCTCCGTGGAATGTGAGAACGTAGAGGAGGTGATAATTATCGAGAGACAGTATTAGGCTCTGAAAATACAATATTAAGAGAAAGAGCTAAGCCGGTGTGGTTGTGTGATATTTGGAAGAGATCTGAGGACAAGGAGCTGGGATATGAGGAGAAAGAGCTGGGATAAGAGGACAAGGAGCTGGGATATGAGGACAAGGAGCAGGGATATGAGGACAAGGAGCTGGGATATGAAGAAAAGGAGCTGGGATATGAAGACAAGAAGCTGGGATATGAGGACAAAGAGCTTGGATATGAGGACAAGGATCTGGGATATGAGGACAAGGAGCTGGGATATGAGGACAATTAGCTGGGATATGAGGACAAGGAGCTGGGATAGGAGTACAAGGAACTGGGATATGAAGTAGCTGGAATATGAGGACAAGGATCTGGGATATGAGGACAAAGAGCTGGGATATGAGGACAAGATGCTGGGATATGAGGACAAAGAGCTTGGATATGAGGACAAGGAGCTGGGATATGAAGACAAGGAGTTAGAATATGAGAACAAGGAGATGGAAAATAAAGACAGAGCAAAGAAACTAGTCTAACCCCTCCTACCACATCGAGCATTGAACGCCAACCCTGCAAATAGCGAAGCCGTCGTTGTACCAACTAATCCAAGTGGACGAAAAGGGCAGAGTGAAGAGACAGCGATAAACGGAGACTTAAGAATAGACAAAATCGGAATGGAACTGTGAAATCAACTTACGATTGGAAGAATTAAAACGCAAGAACTTGCGGAAGAAACGAATATGGACAAGATGGCATGATGGATAGAAGGGAGAGGAGGAAGGGCAAGAGAAAGGAAGAGAGAAGCGATGACAAATAAAGGATAAAAAAAAAACGAGTATAAAGGGGAATCAGGAGAAAGAGGATGAACAAGACAACGGAAAACTGAAGCAAAACACAGATGGAACATCCGGAACAAAGATAATGCTAATAAATTTGAAAGAAAAAAAAGAACTGCATAGAGGGAGTGGAATAAAGAGAAAAAAAAAAGAGAGGGGAAGGTGTATAGTTTCTCCCTCTCTTGCCTATTATCAGCAACAGGAAACTTGTTCTAATGTCTCTGTCCTGACGCGGGAATCGAACCCCGGGACCTTTCGGGTGTGAAGCGACCGTGCTGACCACTACGGGGTGGACACTAATTATAGCTTCGAGGACGACCTTCGTAGGGTTAGCCTTGAGGACGACCTTCGTAGGGTTAGCTCGAGGACGACCATCTGTATAGTATTGACAGAGGGTCGTCCAGTATGAATATTGAAATACTTGAGATGATGTATTGGACTTGTACCCAAGATTGACTATGTAATGCATCAGTTATACAGTGCATGTGATGTAACTATATAACCTGAGCTTGTAAAAGCATCTTAATCACCTTCAGTGGTTAAGTGTTTAATAAAACATTAGTTTTTATAGCAGATATATATATATATATATATATATATATATATATATATATATATATATATATATATATATATATATATATATATATATATATATATAGTTGTTGAGTATGACTGAAAGGGTTAGATTAATAATTCTAACACGAATCATCTCAACATTTCTTACGTTCTTCTTCACTGTCGAGGGTAATTGATAAAGTAACTCTCCAACATTCATTCTTTTTATTCCTAGTCTGACGCCTAAACGCGTTTCGTAATTCCTTATTACATTTTCAAAGACTTAATTTACACACAAAATACATTTTTACTTATACTCGTTTTTAGGGGAGGTGATGTGTCACAAAAGTTTTGGGTGAGGTGAAACATAAGACAGAACACGAAACACTGGGTAATGAGAACATAAGAATGGAAATAACTGCAGAAGGCCTATTGGCCCATACTTCCTCTTGCTGCTTTCATATTGGTTCGGAGTCTTGAAGTGGGTAGAATATAGTTGTGCACAAATTGGCTGCTAATGCCAATAATAGGTTGCTTCCTGGGTGTGTGTGTGTGAGGGGGGGGGAATAGTAGTTAGTAACAATTGATGGACAGTTGAGTGGCGGGCTGAAAGAGCAAAGCTCAACCCCCGCAAGCACAATTAGGTGAATATAGCTAGGTGAACACACACACACACACACACACACACACACACACACACACACACACTCAATAACTGTATGTGACCAGTCCAATTGAAATGTTAAAATGTTCACAAAACATCGTTAAACACTCTTGCGAGTTGTGATAAACACAGTTATTTCTATTAACTTTTTCATGCAGCATTTACTTCAAACTATTCAATATTTGATTACATATCAGTGATGGTTCAGAATAAATTTCTCGAATAATTGAGAGTTGAAGATAATGGTGTTTATAATGCCTTTCGAGAGCAACAACAGGAGATTATACATGAATTATCATAACCGTGACCTGTTTATCCCGTGAGAGAATATTAGCCCCAATTTTTATATTATTCTGTAGTGAGGAAAAGGGACAAATTGTGATGATTACAAAGCCAGTAGAGAAATAATGTTTACGAAATAGAAAGAGAGAGAAGATCAAGAAGATATAAAGTGATAAAGAGAGAGAGAGATTAAGAGTGTGCAAGGTACTTAAGTATAGATATATAATTGCGTATAGACTGCGTATAGAATTGAATGAGAATGTTTAATGTCAAGTGCTTCGGCTATGCTTTGCCTCGATCGTTGCTATTCCTGTCGATTATGTCGGTGTTGTTGCTCAGCATCTCTCTGGTGATGGGGCCTGACAGCTGAGTGGACAACGCTCGGGATTCATAGTCTTGAGGTACGGGGTTCGATCCCCGATGGAGGCGGAAACAAATGGACACAGTTTTTTCCACCTTGATGCCCCCTATTCACCTGGCAGTAAATAGGTACCTGGGAGTTAGATAGCTGTTACGGGCTGCTTCCTAGGGGTGTGTAACAAAAAACTGGGCCGCAGGGACGCTAAGCCCAGAAATCATCCAAAGACAACCTCAAGATAGTCTGGTTATGTGTATAAATGACGAGAGAAGCCTAATGCAGGCGATGAGTCACAATAACGTAGCTAAAGTAAGTTGACCAGACCAAACACTAGAAGGTGAAGGGACGACGACGTTTCGGTCCGTCCTGGACCATTCTCAATCGACTTGAGAATGATCAAGGACGCACCGAAACGTCGTCGTCCCTTCACCTTCTAGTATGTGGTCTGGTCAGAGAAGCCTAATTCTTGTTAGTACGTTGTTAAGCCCCTCGGAAGAGATGTTGTCGTCTTGTTTATATAGATCATTGAGCCTGAATGTTTCCCGATTACCGTTCGGGAAAGTTCAGATAACATTCGTCTCCTTTTAAATGCGTTCTGTTTTGCGTCAACGCGTTCTGGTTTGCATCGAATGAACTTCACATAAGTTTCTCTGCGGTAAAAACGGAAAACCTCCTGTTTACCGTTTCTTTGTTTACCTTTTACATCGATTCATGAGCGTATCCGTTGTTGACAAGGGGCCAGATTCACGAACCAGTTACGCAAGCACTTACGAACCTGTCCATCTTTTCTCAATCTTTGGCGGCTTTGTTTACAATTATTAAACGGTTGATGAGCTCCGAAGCACCAGGAGGCAGTTTATAACAATAACAACAGTTGATTTGGAAGTTTTCATGCTTGTAAACTGTTTAATAAATGTAACCAAAGCCGTCAAAGATTGAGGAAAGATGTACACGTTCGTAAGTACTTGCGTAACTGCTTCGTGAATCTGGCCCAAGGGCAAAACTCACTCTTCTGGGTTCCTCGGCAATTAGCTCCATTCACCTGGAAAGGATGGGAATTATCAGGAGAAAGCACCGAGTCATTGCGACTATATATCACCTGGAAAGGGGTCAGGATAAGGATTTGGGATGGGACGGGGGGATGGAATGGTTCCTAACCACTTGGGCGGTCGGGGGATTGAACGCCGATCCGCATGAAGCGAGATTTGTGACTTGCTAGCAGACTTTAGAGCTTTCCTTTCCCGCATCGCGAGTCTTTTCCCTACTAGTTTCCCCCTGGGAAACACGATCCCCCCCTAATCGGTTTTCACCCCAATCCCCAATCCCTGCTGAGTGAACAGGAATCAACAGTTAACGAATCGGTACCCAGACGGCACTCACCTTCCTTACCCAGGCCTCGAACCTGGCCGAAAATGCTCTCGTGACGCGTGGAACTGAACTCACCATCACATGTCAATGATGCAAAACTTTCCAAATACATTTATGAACGTAATTATATATATAAATATATATATAATCTGCGAGCTGGTTCCTCGCAGCCGACGGCTTCTGTGAGCGATAGTGTTCGTAACTGGCGCAAGGTGGCACACGTGGTACATAATTGGTACTTTGGTGCAGGCGTGTTGCGCGAAAATAAGAATTGAGATCCACTTTGGCCCACGTTCTCGAAAACACTTTCATGGTTAAAATAGAAAATGGGGGTTAACTGGCATCTGAAACTGTATAATAGTCTGCAATTTCTTAGGAGATTAGTCGTCAATTCAAAATTGTTTAGTGCGAAAGAGCGTCTGATTTATTTATGTATTTGGATAAATATACACGTAATTTTGACCCCCCCTTGACTGGGTGATGTGGAAGGGTGCATGAATGATAACTTTATGTAAATATCTTGGAGTATGAGTCTATTTATTCACCAGTGTGTGCGTGTTGAGTCCACAGTGAGGCGTGTGTGTGGTAGGCAGCAGCAGACCTTAAGGTGAACACCGTCACGCTTAGGCACGCCATAGAGAGCAGCCTAGCACACTAGCCAGGCTAGTGTGTGGAGTCTATAGTGGCTAGCAGCCCCTGGTATGAGTTATGTCACACTCCATAGCTGAACTGTGTCACACTCCATAGCTGAACTGTGTCACACTCCAGAGCTGAACTGTGTCACACTACATAGCTGAACTTGTCACACTCCATAGCTGAACTGTGTCACACTACATAGCTGAACTGTGTCACACTACATAGCTGAACTGTGTCACACTACATAGCCGAACTTATCACTTACCTTAGCTGAACCCCCTATTGCTGAAATACCTGCCAAATCTTGCTTTACATAGGTAAACCCGTCTCCTATTAACATTGAGAACTCTTGATAACACCGAGACACAATCTGACAAAAGGGATCCAGCAATACCTGTAAGTTCACATATCCACACCTGCTAGGTGAGTGTTTACGGCCGTCCACACCTGCTAGATGAGTGTTGATGGCTGCCCACACACCTGCCAGGTGTGTGTTTCCCCTTCAAACGCAGCATGAATAGATTACATTTATAATTCACAAATGTGCTGCAAATTCCGGATAAAATGAATTATTTCCGCGTAGGAGTTGAAGCATTTCTAATTCAAAATTAAATTTTCAGTCTGTATATCTTGTGATGTTTACAAAGAGAGAGAGAGAGAGAGAGAGAGAGAGAGAGAGAGAGAGAGAGAGAGAGAGAGAGAGAGAAGTTCCCCGTAACTAGGTTTCCTGCTGTGGCAGTACCATAGCACAAACTACTACTTCCACTGCTGCTACTTCTAAGAGTAAGTCAACAACGACAATTTTTTCCACTACTACTATTACTACTCTTACTACAACTACTACCACTATTACTGCTACTTCCGTTCCTCTCGTGACACAACGCAATAATTACGTGAAGTTAAAATGTGGGAATAAGTTTTCATGAACAGTCTCAAAAGACTTGTACAATCGTTTCCTCAAAATTTTGTAAGTTCTACAGGGTTCATGTGGTTCAGTGGTCATAGCTCCCCATGCAGGGGATTTTCTATTAGCGACCCACTCCTTCCCATATCAGCAACATGATAAAATCTAATCCTATGCAGTGCAGTGGCTCTCTGACTTGCTTCACAAGTCCTCATCTTATATAGGTGTGATACTGCCATAGCTAATCGATACAGTCAGCATACCGTACTCTCTCTAGAGTATGTTTGGAGGGCACTAAATGCAGTGAACTCTATGACATCAAGAGGAGCCTTACCACAGATGGGTGGCAGCCAAAAAAAATGACAGACTAGTTTTCTAATGTTCTGTGATTCTGCTTGTAGGGTTAGTCCCTTAGATTGCTAGGCAATTAGTGTGTACATCACAGTAGGTTAGCATCTGCTGTACATTGACTTCAGTGAAGGTATGCAGAGAAGCACTGCCACTCACAGAGAATCAGCCAAGACATTGCTTCTAAGACCCTTAGTGCCAGGGTAAAAATGCTAGATGACTCGTAGAGAAGATAGAAATTTATTATTAAGATTAAAAATTAGTGGAATTTGCCATTCAATGCAAAGTGAAACATGTACCTCGATCCAACCACCTTATGTACTGCCCGTAACCCAGACCATTCACCCTGCAAAGTCTCTTGAAGCCAGCCCCACATAATGGTTCACACCTGTTTAGCATGTTGCAGTTCTGCACCATCGTAACTTTCTCTCAGACATGCAGACAGGCGTATATATATATATATATATATATATATATATATATATATATATATATATATATATATATATATATATATGAATGAAAACTCACACCCCAGAAGTGACTCGAACCCATACTCCCAGAAGCAACGCAACTGGTAACTACAGGGCGCCTTAATCCGCTTGACCATCACGGCCGTCAAAAGGAAGTGATAGCCGAGGCTATTTGAGCCACTTCCCCGACGGCAACTCGGATGGTAATCTTGGGCATAGCATTTCACCAAATCACCTCATTCTTTGGGGCACACGTGAGGAACACAAATGCGAACAAGCCTGAATGGTCCCCAGGACTATATGCGAATGAAAACTCACACCCCAGAAGTGACTCGAACCCATACTCCCAGAAGCAACGCAACTGGTAACTACAGGGCGCCTTAATCCGCTTGACCATCACGGCCGTCAAAAGGAAGTGATAGCCGAGGCTATTTGAGCCACTTCCCCGACGGCAACTCGGATGGTAATCTTGGGCATAGCATTTCACCAAATCACCTCATTCTTTGGGGCACACGTGAGGAACACAAATGCGAACAAGCCTGAATGGTCCCCAGGACTATATGCGAATGAAAACTCACACCCCAGAAGTGACTCGAACCCATACTCCCAGAAGCAACGCAACTGGTAACTACAGGGCGCCTTAATCCGCTTGACCATCACGGCCGTCAAAAGGAAGTGATAGCCGAGGCTATTTGAGCCACTTCCCCGACGGCAACTCGGATGGTAATCTTGGGCATAGCATTTCACCAAATCACCTCATTCTTTGGGGCACACGTGAGGAACACAAATGCGAACAAGCCTGAATGGTCCCCAGGACTATATGCGAATGAAAACTCACACCCCAGAAGTGACTCGAACCCATACTCCCAGAAGCAACGCAACTGGTAACTACAGGGCGCCTTAATCCGCTTGACCATCACGGCCGTCAAAAGGAAGTGATAGCCGAGGCTATTTGAGCCACTTCCCCGACGGCAACTCGGATGGTAATCTTGGGCATAGCATTTCACCAAATCACCTCATTCTTTGGGGCACACGTGAGGAACACAAATGCGAACAAGCCTGAATGGTCCCCAGGACTATATGCGAATGAAAACTCACACCCCAGAAGTGACTCGAACCCATACTCCCAGAAGCAACGCAACTGGTAACTACAGGGCGCCTTAATCCGCTTGACCATCACGGCCGTCAAAAGGAAGTGATAGCCGAGGCTATTTGATAGCCGAGTCACTTCTGGGGTGTGAGTTTTCATTCGCATATAGTCCTGGGGACCATTCAGGCTTGTTCGCATTTGTGTTCCTCACGTGTGCCCCAAAGAATGAGGTGATTTGGTGAAATGCTATGCCCAAGATTACCATCCGAGTTGCCGTCGGGGAAGTGGCTCAAATAGCCTCGGCTATCACTTCCTTTTGACGGCCGTGATGGTCAAGCGGATTAAGGCGCCCTGTAGTTACCAGTTGCGTTGCTTCTGGGAGTATGGGTTCGAGTCACTTCTGGGGTGTGAGTTTTCATTCGCATATAGTCCTGGGGACCATTCAGGCTTGTTCGCATTTGTGTTCCTCACGTGTGCCCCAAAGAATGAGGTGATTTGGTGAAATGCTATGCCCAAGATTACCATCCGAGTTGCCGTCGGGGAAGTGGCTCAAATAGCCTCGGCTATCACTTCCTTTTGACGGCCGTGATGGTCAAGCGGATTAAGGCGCCCTGTAGTTACCAGTTGCGTTGCTTCTGGGAGTATGGGTTCGAGTCACTTCTGGGGTGTGAGTTTTCATTCGCATATAGTCCTGGGGACCATTCAGGCTTGTTCGCATTTGTGTTCCTCACGTGTGCCCCAAAGAATGAGGTGATTTGGTGAAATGCTATGCCCAAGATTACCATCCGAGTTGCCGTCGGGGAAGTGGCTCAAATAGCCTCGGCTATCACTTCCTTTTGACGGCCGTGATGGTCAAGCGGATTAAGGCGCCCTGTAGTTACCAGTTGCGTTGCTTCTGGGAGTATGGGTTCGAGTCACTTCTGGGGTGTGAGTTTTCATTCGCATATAGTCCTGGGGACCATTCAGGCTTGTTCGCATTTGTGTTCCTCACGTGTGCCCCAAAGAATGAGGTGATTTGGTGAAATGCTATGCCCAAGATTACCATCCGAGTTGCCGTCGGGGAAGTGGCTCAAATAGCCTCGGCTATCACTTCCTTTTGACGGCCGTGATGGTCAAGCGGATTAAGGCGCCCTGTAGTTACCAGTTGCGTTGCTTCTGGGAGTATGGGTTCGAGTCACTTCTGGGGTGTGAGTTTTCATTCGCATATAGTCCTGGGGACCATTCAGGCTTGTTCGCATATATATATATATATATATATATATATATATATATATATATATATATATATATATATATATATATATATATATATATATATTACCTCATTTCCTGTGAACCTGGAGCTCTTGAAAATAATATTTAGCTGCTACTGTTAACAATAGTGTTCAGCTACACTATTTTATGTTGTGTATGACAGTGAATTGTGAGGAGGACAATATACGGGGAGGCGAGGCCGAGGGGTGAGGGAGACACGGTCCGTCTTGCCTCACTCTGCAATCCATCTTCACCACAAGATAATGGGGAGAGTCAGATGAAGACAAACTGTGCTGTGAGCACGGCCTTGAGTCTGGCCCTCCTGCTGGTGACCCCACGTCTTCCCCTTGCTGGCGGACCCCACGTGGGGTCTGGTCCATGGTGGTGGACCCCACTTGGAGGCTGGTTCATGGTGGCGGACCCCACGTGGAGGCTGGTTCATGGTGGCGGACCCCACGTGGAGGCTGGTTCATGGTGGCGGACCCCACGCGGGGTCTGGTCCATGGTGGCGGACCCCATGTGGGGTCTGGTTCATGGTGGCGGACCCCACGTGGAGTCTGGTCCATCGTGGCGGACCCCACGTGGAGTCTGGTCCACGGTGGCGGACCAGACAGCTTGAAACACTCAAATACCAGACCGATATTAACTCGACAATAATTAAAAAAAGAGAAGCTACAGTGTCTCAAGATTCTTGGGAAGTACAACTTTGTGACTCACCTTATTTAAGGTCAGCGCCCAGGAGCTGGAGAATGAATGAATGAATTTTCAAGAAAAAGCGCCAAGCCATTACAACTATATAGCACTTGGAAGGGGTCAGGATAAGGATTTGGGATGGGACGGGGAGGGAAGGAATGGTGCCCCAACCACTTGGACGATCGGGGATTGAACGCTGACCTGCGTGAAAATTTCTAGAGAAGTTGTACTCGTTCCTCTCTGAAACGTTGAATCATTAACAAATCAAAATTGGTTCGATGAAACCTTTGTTCAAAGAAATCATATGTTCAAAGGAAACCTTGGTGCAGAGAAATCTTCATTTAAAGGTATCTTGGGTTCTAAGGAATATTGATTCAAAATAATTTTAATTAAAAAATCTTGGTTCAAAGAAACCTTGAATCAATAATACCTTAGAAGAATTCTTGGCTTCAGAGTAACCTTGGTTTAGAAAACAATGTTCTAGTTCACAAATCTGACAGATGAATACATTAACATCCCCCCCTCCCCCCAACCCCCCAACCCCCCCTCCCCCCAACCCCCCAACCCCCCCTCCCCCCCCCCTACCCCCCCAACCCCTTTCCTTCTAATTATATTTTGAAGCCCAAGGCTTTTTAAGCTGGAAAAACAAAAAATGGATTAATATGCACCCATGTCCAATAATTGTTTGAACTCCATCTGAGACACATACTTTGTCAAAATGACAAGGCCCTAATGGGAAATGTTTCGCTGTTAACGATCAAAATTTGTAACTTGTTTGAGGGGGTCAGCTGGAAGGCAGCCAAGGTCCTCCTTCAAGGTGGGATGGTTTCTCTCTGAGCCTCGGCAATGGATGCTACCGACTCTGGCGGAGATTATGAGCACCCATTAAAAGTGGTCTCCTTGAGGCTTGACGATAGGTTAGGTTGGATTGGGTGTTTGACTCGAGGCCTTTCAGAAGGGGTTATTAAGGTCTCCACTATACCTCAATCAGTTGGTATACCTTAGTCCTGACCATGATCAGGACTATAAAGTATACATATACACTCCGTATATATATATATATATATATATATATATATATATATATATATATATATATATATATATATATATTAGTATATTTTGGTAGCAGTCTTTCCTGTAGACATATATTATTAAATATGACCGAAAAAGTAAGATTAATAATTCTAACACGAATTTTCTCAATCTTTCGTACATTACGCTTCACTGTTGGAGGTAAATCAAAAATCACTTCTCCAAAATTCATTTTTATTTCTAGTCTGACGCGACACGGGCGCGTTTCGTAAAACTTATTACATTTTCAAAGACTTCACAAATACATAACTGATTAGAACTTGCGTTTCCCTGATTTTATATCTACATTTGAGTGAGGTGGGAAGGGTGATGTGGCATTACATTTGAGTGAGGTGGGAAGGGTGATGTGGCATTAACACAAGACAGAACACTAGGGGATATTAATAGGGTATTAAAAGTATCAACACAAGACAGAACAGAAACAATGGGTATTGAATAGAAGTGTTTGTAGAAAGCCTATTGGTCCATATTTCTTGATGCTTCTATATTGGAGCGGAGTCTTGAGGTGGGTAGAATATAGTTGTGCAATAATTGGGTGTTGATTGCTGGTGTTGACTTCTTGATGTGTAGTGCCTCGCAAACGTCAAGCCGCCTGCTATCGCTGTATCTATCGATGATTTCTGTGTTGTTTACTAGGATTTCTCTGGCGATGGTTTGGTTATGGGAAGAGATTATATGTTCCTTAATGGAGCCCTGTTGTTTATGCATCGTTAAACGCCTAGAAAGAGATGTTGTTGTCTTGCCTATATACTGGGTTTTTTGGAGCTTACAGTCCCCAAGTGGGCATTTGAAGGCATAGACGACGTTAGTCTCTTTTAAAGCGTTCTGTTTTGTGTCTGGAGAGTTTCTCATGAGTAGGCTGGCCGTTTTTCTGGTTTTATAGTAAATCGTCAGTTGTATCCTCTGATTTTTGTCTGTAGGGATAACGTTTCTATTAACAATATCTTTCAGGACCCTTTCCTCTGTTTTATGAGCTGTGGAAAAGAAGTTCCTGTAAAATAGTCTAATAGGGGGTATAGGTGTTGTGTTAGTTGTCTCTTCGGAGGTTGCATGGCTTTTCACTTTCCTTCTTATGATGTCTTCGATGAAACCATTGGAGAAGCCGTTATTGACTAGGACCTGCCTTACCCTACAGAGTTCTTCGTCGACTTGTTTCCATTCTGAGCTGTGGCTAAGAGCACGGTCGACGTATGCGTTAACAACACTCCTCTTGTACCTGTCAGGGCAGTCGCTGTTGGCATTTAGGCACACTCCTATGTTTGTTTCCTTTGTGTAGACTGCAGTGTGGAAACCTCCGTCCTTTTCCATGACTGTTACATCTAGAAAAGGCAGCTTCCCATCCTTTTCCGTCTCGTAAGTGAAACGCAGCACTGTAAGCTCCAAAAAACCCAGTATATAGGCAAGACAACAACATCTCTTTCTAGGCGTTTAACGATGCATAAACAACAGGGCTCCATTAAGGAACATATAATCTCTTCCCATAACCAAACCATCGCCAGAGAAATCCTAGTAAACAACACAGAAATCATCGATAGATACAGCGATAGCAGGCGGCTTGACGTTTGCGAGGCACTACACATCAAGAAGTCAACACCAGCAATCAACACCCAATTATTGCACAACTATATTCTACCCACCTCAAGACTCCGCTCCAATATAGAAGCATCAAGAAATATGGACCAATAGGCTTTCTACAAACACTTCTATTCAATACCCATTGTTTCTGTTCTGTCTTGTGTTGATACTTTTAATACCCTATTAATATCCCCTAGTGTTCTGTCTTGTGTTAATGCCACATCACCCTTCCCACCTCACTCAAATGTAATGCCACATCACCCTTCCCACCTCACTCAAATGTAGATATAAAATCAGGGAAACGCAAGTTCTAATCAGTTGTGTATTTGTGAAGTCTTTGAAAATGTAATAAGTTTTACGAAACGCGCCCGTGTCGCGTCAGACTAGAAATAAAAATGAATTTTGGAGAAGTGATTTTTTATTTACCTCCAACAGTGAAGCGTAATGTACGAAAGATTGAGAAAATTCGTGTTAGAATTATTAATCTTACTTTTTCGGTCATATTTAATAATATATATATATATATATATATATATATATATATATATATATATATATATATATATATATATATATATATATATATTTATATATATATATATATATATATATATATATATATATATATATATATATATATATACGGTATATATATATATATATATATACCGGGGTTACACCTCTCAGTGTATATATATATACCCCAATTACCACCCAATTTTGCTCATTCAGGTAACCCCATTCCTATTTTATTTCTGTCAGGACAAAGATACTTTAATTATTATCGAACTACTGTCGTTATTACTAATAGTTTTTGTTCTTATTTACTAGTTGTAATATTAAAAACGGAATTAGTATTGCTGTATCTGGAAAAATATTAGCCTCTCTTCCGCATATTGGAAATAAAATCAGAAACTCATTTTCAGTATTAATTCACGCTTGGTTATACAACGCTTGGTTATACAACGCTTGGTTATACAACGTTTGGTTATACAACGCTTGGTTATACAACGCTTGGTTATACAACGTTTGGTTATACAACGCTTGGTTATACAACGTTTGGTTATACAACGCTTGGTTATACAACGCTTGGTTATACAACGTTTGGTTATACAACGTTTGGTTATACAACGTTTGGTTATACAACGTTTGGTTATACAACGTTTGGTTATACAACGTTTGGTTATACAACGCTTGGTTATACAACGTTTGGTTATACAACGTTTGGTTATACAACGTTTGGTTATACAACGTTTGGTTGTACAACGCTTGGTTATACAACGTTTGGTTATACAACGTTTGGTTATACAACGTTTGGTTATACAACGTTTGGTTATACAACGCTTGGTTATACAACGTTTGGTTATACAACGTTTGGTTATACAACATTTGAACACTTCAGGCACTGCTGTATTCACCTTCGAGAGGGAGTGTGATGTTGGCGATAAAGCAAAAAGCTAATCTATTGAAAAACAGTGAAATCACAGGCAGTTAATGTATATATATGATTGAACTTGCACGCACAAGTGGACAACTAAGTAACTAAGTAACACTTTTAACTAAGTTGTCCACTTTGTCGAGAAGTTACCCCTAAGTTATCGTGTTGTTTTCTTTGTAAGAAAGCTACCCCTCAATCCTATTGTAATCCCAGTATGTTATCTTTTTTAAGGAGTTACCTTAATTCCCTTGTTCATTAACTCTTAAATAATATTGTATAGCTGTAAATTACTATTGTATAGCTGTAAATTAATATTGTATAGCTGTAAATTTATATTGTATAGGTGTAAATGAATATTGAATACCTGTAAATTTATATTGTATAGTTGTAAATTTATATTGTATAGCTGTAAATCTCAATGTGTAAACTGTTCAGCTCTACTGTTTAGCTCTGTTTTCAACTCTATGACGTTTTCAACTCTGTTATTATCCTGCTCACTTTTGGAACAGCATAGGATAGCTTATTGGCAACCTATGTTAGACCATGCCTGGAGTCCGCAGCGCCGGCATGGAACACCAAAATAAAATAGAACAAGATCTTGAGATTGGCTACAGGATTGACACTGATAAAGCGAGAGCTGAATTACGAGGACATGTTATAGAGATAGGTTATCCCGTAAACACTGGACAGAATAAGAATCATTGAAGACATGATTACGACCTACAAGATACTGATACACGAAGTGCACAAATTCAGACTCGTTTCACAACAGAAGAAGCAGGACAAAATTACGCATATGAAAACTGTAAGCAAAAGGGAATTCAAAAATTCCCTGTAAGCTACAGGGAATTAAACAGATGATCCTTAAGTGAATTATCTACAGATAAGTAAACCAAGTAATCCTTAAATCCACAAGTGTAAACACGGAACATTAACTGAAAGAAGAGGAGGCCAAAGCCAGCTTAATCCACAGATTTAAAAGTAAATATGAAAAATTCATATCAACTGGTGAGAAGTATCTCACCAGATAGTCCATAACAAAAATAATAATGAAGAGGCGGGCCCAAGAGCTTATCCCTCATGTCCACATTAAGCTACAATAGGTAAGAACACCACCAAAACACAACGCACCCTCTCGCTCTCAAAAAAAAAAAAAAGGCGATTCGAAATCAATTTACAAAGTTAGAGAATTCCATTGAGCGGACTCAGACGGGCCGAGAAGAGATATACAAAACAAACCAAAGCAAAATAAAGAAAAACAATAAAGTGATAAGGGGGAAGAAAAGCAGATACATTTGTGGAAGGAAGAGGAGCAAGGGAAAATAAGTAGAGCTTTCAGTCTTATGTTCGAAAGGGGGAAAAATTATGTAAATGTTCGAAAGAGGTAAAATAAAACGTGTAAATGTTCAAAAGAGGTGACACAAAATGTGTAAATGTTCGAATGACGTAAAACAAATTATGTAAATTTTCGAAAGAGGTGACACAAAATGTGTAAATGTTCGAAAGAGGTGACACAGAATGTGTAAATGTTCGAAAGAGGTACAAAAATGTGTAAATATATATTGGATACATAAGTGGAGAGAGCAAGTGTGAGGGAGGTGTATTTATGTGAGTCAGGTGTATGTATGTGATCTAGGTGTATTTATGAGAGCCAAATGTGTGTTTATAAGCCAGGTGTATCTATGTGAGCCTAGGATGCTGTGTGGCTTTCTAGGATGCCTCCAAGATACACCTGGCTTTCATGTATGCCTGTGAAAGCCAGGTGTATCTAAGAGAGCCAGATGTACCTAAATCATAACGCATTTTAACATTTTAAAAATATTATTTATGCATTTAAAGAAAATTATTCATGTTTTTTCCTAGTTATTTTCCACCTCTTGTCTAGGTCACACACACAAGGGGGGCCTCGCGGCTGAGTGGAAAGCGCTCTAGGGTCGTGGTTCTAAGGACCCGGGTTCGATCCCCGACAGAGGCAGTTTTTTTTTACTCTGGTTTACCTGTTCACCTATCAGTAACTAGATACCTGGGAGACAGCTGCTACGGGCTGCTTTCTAGGGATGTGTGTGTGTGTGTGTGTGTTTGTGTGTGAGAGAGAGAGAGAAATACTCGTAGTAGATAGAAGATCGATTGGGAATTAATATTTCAGAATATTAAAACAACCGACGGATAGAAAGGCGGGGTCCAAGAGCTAACAGCTCGATTCTGCAGGCATATAAATACAAATAGTAAATACACACATATACAGTCTCTCTCTCTCTCTCTTTCTCTCTCTCTCTCTGTTTCATCTTCCTCCCTCACCACTCTCCCTTCAGTCTTCCCTTGCTATTTGCCACTCCTATTTCGGTTCTCCCCTTATGGCTCTCCCCTCATCACTCTCCCTCTCTCCTCATCACTCTCCTTCTCATCCCTCTCCCCTTACCACTCTCTCCCTCACCCCTCACCCCTCACCCCCTCACCCACATATTGTTAATCTGTGAAGTGAACGTCGCGACATAAATAATGGGAGCTTCTCATTCCCATGAATTATTAAACTTTAGAAAGAAGACGATCATAGGAAGAGCAGGAATAACAATAAGAACAAGAGAAAGAGAAAGAGAGAATGGAGGGAAAGTGAGGATAAAGAGAGAGAACAAGTGATTAAGAGAGAGAGAGAGAGAGAGAGAGAGAGAGAGAGAGAGGAGTAAAAGAAAGAGTAGATGAAGAAGGGAAGAGAAGTATCAAGAGAAAGTATAGAGAACGTAATGAATTGAAGAAGGAAGAGATAGATGAGAAGATGATGAATAGTGTCAGTTGACACATAGAAAGTAGATAGAAAGTAGAGGAAACAGATAAAGAATAAGGAATAGATGAAGAGGAAAGTGACGATGCTGATGATGATGATAATAAGACCATAATAACAAACCCTGAGGAGCTGAATATGACGAAACCTCTGCATCTTCTCCTCAATCATGCTGACTTTGTTTAACGTAGACTTTGCTGAATACGTTTAGAGGAGAGTACATAATGTGTAAAAAAAAAAATACATAACTCGACGCATACATGAAGTAGAGTTTGGGTTGTGGCGACGTTTCGATCCATTCTGGACCCGTTAAATCGAAGCAGTTTCGACTTATAAAAGGCTCGAAAGAGGGCCGGAAAAATCGCCCCCCCCACCCCGTCAACTCTTACTTATGTAAGTGTTGGGTTGCTTTTCCAGCCACGTTAGTGTGACCTTCTCTCACTCTGCGTTAAGTATCCGTATCCTGTTAAGTATCCTGCGTTAATAAGTATCCTTCAAGATGTTTTCACTTCTCTTCTCGAACGTCAACTCCAGTTTCAAGAAGCTGAGCCGTTTCTGCTAGCTTGTCTAGGTGAGCAGGTCTAGGCCAGGACCACCACCTTGCTGTCTTTCACGAAGCTGCCTTCCACGAAGCTGCCTTCCACCACGAGTATCCCAGCTCAACAATGACTGACAGATCAAAAGAGAAGCGGTTCATAAAAAGGAACACACAGGACCAACGTGGTTAGGGATATATGACCCCAGGATTTATCCATAATCCTGACTCCACATTTATCTATATTTAAGTAGAAGCTAGCAACTTTTTTTTCCCAGTTGGATGGCATGGATAATATTGCGTTTGTCAGGTCGTGTGTGTGTCCCGTGCTTGTTACAGGTTGAGATATTGGGTTAGTCTTGACGAATTGTCGTGAGTCGTTA